>NC_072417.2:6363636-6666666 GCF_028858775.2 Pan troglodytes
CCTATACCGCTATCTCTATAAACATGGAAATATCTACACCGCGATCTGTATAAACCTGGAAATATCTACAATGCCATCTGTATAAACATGGAAATATCTACACCGCGATCTGTATAAACATGGAAATATCTACACCGCGATCTGTATAAACATGGAAATATCTACACCGCTATCTGTATAAACATGGAAATATCTACACAGCCATCTGTATAGACATGGAAATATCTACACCGCGATCTGTATAAACATGGAAATATCTACACCGCGATCTGTATAAACATGGAAATATCTACACCGCTATCTGTATAAACATGGAAATATCTACACAGCCATCTGTATATACATGGAAATATCTACACCGCTATCTGTATAAACATGGTAATATCTACACCGCCATCTATATAAACATGGAAATAACTACACCGCCATCTGTATAAACATGGAAATATCTACAATGCCATCTGTAGAAAGATGGAAATATCTACACCGCAATCTGTTTAAACATGGAAATATCTACACCGATATCTGTAAAAACATGGAAATATCTACACCGCTATCTGTATAAACATGGAAATATCTACACCGCGATCTGTATAAACATGGAAATATCTACACCGGGATCTGTATTAACATGGAAATATCTACACCGCGATCTGTATAAACATGGAAATATCTACACCGCTATCTGTATAAATATGGAAATATCTACACAGCTATCTCTATAAACATGGAAATATCTACACCGCCATCTGTATAAACATTGAAATACCTGCAAAGTCATCTGTATAAACATGGAAATATCTACAAAGCCATCTGTATAAACATGGAAATACCTACACAGTCATGTGTAGAAACATAGAAATATCTACACTGCCATCTGTATAAACATAGAAATATCTACACAGCCCTCTGTATAAATATGGAGATATCTGCATAGGCATCTGTATAAACATGGAAATATCTACACCGCTATCTGTATAAACATAGAAATACCTACACCGCTGTCTCTATAAACATGGAAATATGTACACCGCTATGTATATAAACATGGAAATATCTGCACTGCTGTCTGTATAAACATGGAAATATCTCCACCGTTATCTGTATAAACATGGAAATATCTACAGCGCCATCTCTATAAACATTGAAATATCTACACTGCCATCTGTAAAAACATGGAAATATCTACACAGTCATCTGAATAAACATGGAAATATCTACACCACCATCTGTATAAACATGGAAATACCTACAATACCATCTGTATACACATGGAAATATCTACACAGACATCTGTATAAATATGGAAATATCTACACCGCCATCTGTATAAACATGGAAATATCTACACTGCCGTCTGTAGAAAGATGGAAATATCTACACCGCTATCTCTATAAATATGGAAATATCTACACCGCCATCTCTATAAACATGAAAATATCTACACTGCCATCTCCATAAAGATGGAAGTATCTACTCCGCCATGTGTATAAACACGGAAATATCTACACCACCATCTGTGTAAACATGGAAATATCTACACCGCGCTCTGTATAAACTTGGAAATATCTACACCGCCATCTGCATGTCCATGGAAATATCTACGCCGCCATCTGTTTAAACATGGATATATCTACACGACCATCTGTGTATAGATGGAAATATCAACACCGCCATCTGTACAAACATGGAAATATCTACACCGCTATCTCTATAAACATGGAAATGTGTGCACTGCCATCTGTAAAAACATGGAAATACCTATACAGTCATCTGTATAAACATGGAAATATCTACAATGCCATCTGTATACACATGGAAATATCTACACAGCCATCTGTATAAACATGTAAATATCTACACTGCTATCTCTATAAACATGGAAATATCTACACCGCCATCTCTATAAACATGAAAATATCTACACTGCCATCTCCATAAACATGGAACTAACTACTCCGCCATCTCTATAAACATGGAAACATCTACACCGCCATCTGTGTGAATAAGGAATTATCTACAATGCCATCTGTATAAAGATATAAATATCTGCACCGCGAGCTGTATAAACATGGAAATATCTACATCGCTATCTGTATAAACGTGGAAATACCAACACTGCTATCGGTATAAACATGGAAATATCTACAACGCCATCTATATAAACATGGAAATGTCTACAACGCTATGTCTATAAACATGGAAATACCTACACCGCTAACTCTATAAACATGGAAATATCTACACCGCTATCTGTATAAACATGGAAATATCTACACCGCCATCTGTATAAACATGGAAATATCTACACCGCCATCTGTATAAACATGGAAATATCTACACCGCCATCTGTATAAACATGGAAATATCTACACCGCGATCTGTATAAACATGGAAATATCTACACCGCGATCTGTATAAACATGGAAACATCTACACCGCTATCTGTATAAACATGAAAATATCTACACCGCGATCTGTATAAACATGGAAATATCTACACCGCGATCTGTATAAACATGGAAATATCTACACCGCTATCTGTCTAAACATGGAAATATCTACACAGCTATCTGTATAAATATGGAAATATCTACACAGATATCTCTATAAACATGGAAATATCTACACCGCGATCTGTATGAACATGGAAACATCTACACCGCTATCTGTATAAACATGAAAATATCTACACCGCGATCTGTATGAACATGGAAATATCTACACCGCGATCTGTATAAACATGGAAATATCTACACCGCTATCTGTATAAACATGGAAATATCTACACAGCTATCTGTATAAATATGGAAATATCTACACAGCTATCTCTATAAACATGGAAATATCTGCACCGCCATCTGTATAAACATGGCAATACCAATACAGTCATCTGTGTAAACATGGAAATATCTACACCACCATCTGTATAAACATGGAAATATCTACAATGCCATCTGTATACACATGGAAATACGTACACGGCAATCTGTGTATAGATGGAAACATCAACACCGCCATCTGTAAAAACTTGGAAATATCTACACTGCTATCTCTATAAACATGGAAATATCTACACTGCGGTCTGTATAAACATGGAAATATCTACACCGGTATCTGTATAAACATGGAAATATCTACACCATGATCTGTATAAACATGGAAATATATACACCGCTATCTGTATAAACATGGAAATATCTGCACCGCTATCTCTATAGACATGGAAATATCTACAAAGCCATCTGTATAAACATGGAAATACCTACACAGTCATGTGTTGGAACATGGAAATATCTACACTGCCATCTGTATAAACATAGAAATATCTACACAGCCCTCTGTATAAATATGGAGATATCTGCATAGGCATCTGTATATACATGGAAATATCTGCACCGCTATCTGTATAAACATGGAAATACCAACACCGCTGTCTCTATAAACATGGAAATATGTACACCGCTATGTATATAAACATGGAAATATCTCCACTGCTGTCTGTATAAACATGGAAATATCTCCACCGTTATCTGTACAAACATAGAAATATCTACAGCGCCATCTCTATAAACATTGAAATATCTACACTGCCATCTGTAAAAACATGGAAATATCTACACAGTCATCTGAATAAACATGGAAATATCTACACCACCATCTGTATAAACATGGAAATACCTACAATACCATCTGTATATACATGGAAATATCTACACACACATCTGTATAAATATTGAAATATCTACACCGCCATCTGTATAAACAGGGAAATATCTACACTGCCATCTGTAGAAAGATGGAAATATCTTCACCGCTATCTCTATAAATATGGAAATATCTACACCGCCATCTCTATAAACATGAAAATATCTACACTGCTATCTCCATAAAGATGGAACTATCTACACCGCCATGTGTATAAACACGGAAATATCTACACCACCATCTGTGTAAACATGGAAATATCTACACCGCTCTCTGTATAAACATGGAAATATGTACACCGCCATCTGCATGTCCATGGAAATATCTACGGCGCCATCTGTTTAAACATGGATATATCTACACGACCATCTGTGTATAGATGGAAATATCAACACCGCCATCTGTACGAACATGGAAATATCTACACCGCTATCTCTATAAACATGGAAATGTGTGCACTGCCATCTGTAAAAACATGTTAATACCTAAACAGTCATCTGTATAAACATGGAAATATCTACAATGCCATCTGTATACACATGGAAATATCTACACAGCCATCTGTATAAAAATGTAAATATCTACACTGCTATCTCTATAAACATGGAAATATCTACACCGCCATCTCTATAAACATGAAAATATCAACACTGCCATCTCCATAAACATGGATCTAACTACTCCGCCATCTGTATAAACATGGAAACATCCACACCGCCATCTGTGTGAATAAGGAAATATCTACAATGCCATCTGTATAAAGATATAAATATCTGCACCGCGAGCTGTATAAAAATGGAAATATCTACATCGCTATCTGTATAAACGTGGAAATACCAACACCGCTATCGGTATAAACATGGAAATATCTACAGCGCCATCTATATAAACATGGAAATGTCTACACCGCTATGTCTATAAACATGGAAATACCTACAGCGCTATCTCTATAAACATGGAAATATCTACACCGCTATCTGTATAAACATGGAAATATCTACACCGCTATCTGTATAAACATGGAAATATCTACACCGCGATCTGTATAAACATGGAAATATCTACACCGCGATCTGTATAAACATGGAAATATCTTCACCGCGATCTGTATAAACATGGAAATATCTACACCGCTATCGGTATAAACATGGAAATATCTACACCGCCATCTGTATAAACATGGAAATATCTACAATGCCATCTGTATAAACATGGAAATATCTACACAGCCATCTGTATATACATGGACATATCTACACCGCTATCTGTATAAACATGGTAATATCTACACTGCCATCTATATAAACATGGAAATATCTACACCGCCATCTGTATAAACATGGAAATATCTACAATGCCATGTGTAGAAAGATGGAAATATCTACACAGCAATCTGTGTAAACGTGGAAATATGTACACCGATATCTGTAAAAACATGGAAATATCTACACTGCTATCTGTATAAACATGGAAATATCTACACCGCGATCTGTATAAACATGGAAATATCTACACCGCGATCTGTATAAACATGGAAATATCTACACCGCTATCTGTATAAACATGGAAATATCTACACCGCTATCTGTATAAACATGGTAATATCTTCACCGCCATGTATATAAAGATGGAAATATCTACACCGCCATCTGTATAAACATGGAAATATCTACAATGCCATCTGTATAAAGATGGAAATATCTACGCCGCAATCTGTGTAAACGTGGAAATATGTACATCGATATCTGTAAAAACATGGAAATATATACACCGCTATCTGAATAAACATGGAAATATCTACACCGCGATCTGTATAAACATGGAAATATCTACACCGCGATCTGTATAAACATGGAAATATCTACACCGCTATCTGTATAAATATGGATATATCTACACAGCTATCTCTATAAATGCGGAAATATCTACACCGCCATCTGTATAAACATGGAAATACCAACAAAATCATCTGTATAAACATGGAAATATCTACAAAGCCATCTGTATAAACATGGAAATAACTTCACCGCTATTTGTATAAACAAGGAAATGTCTACACCGTGATCTGTATAAACATGGAAATATTTACACCGCTATCTGTATAAACATGGAAATTTTTACACCGTTATCTATATAAATACGGAAATATCTACACCGCTATCTCTATAAACATGGAAATATCTACACCGCCATCTGTATAAACATGGAGATACCTATACAGGCATCTGTGTAAACATGGAAATATCTACACCACCATCTGTATAAACATGGAAATATCTACAATGCCCTCTGTATACACATGGAAATACATACACGGCAATCTGTGTATAGATGGAAACATCAACACCGCCATCTGTAAAAACTTGGAAATATCTACACTGCTATCTCTATAAACATGGAAATATCTACACTGCGGTATGTATAAACATGGAAATATCTACACCGGTATCTGTATAAACATGGAAATATCTACACCATGATCTGTATAAACATGGAAATATATACACCGCCATCTGTATAAACATGGAAATATCTGCACCGCTATCTCTATAGACATGGAAATATCTACAATGCCATCTGTATACACATGGAAATACCTACACGGCAATCTGTGTATAGATGGAAACATCAACACCGCCATCTGTAAAAACTTGGAAATATCTACACTGCTATCTCTATAAACATGGAAATATCTACACTGCGGTCTGTATAAACGTGGAAATATCTACACCGGTATCTGTATAAACATGGAAATATCTACACCATGATCTGTATAAACATGGAAATATATACACCGCTATGTGTATAAACATGGAAATATCTGCACCGCTATCTCTATAGTCATGGAAATATCTACAAAGCCATCTGTATAAACATGGAAATACCTACACAGTCATGTGTAGGAACATGGAAATATCTACACTGCCATCTGTATAAACATAGAAATATCTACACAGCCCTCTGTATAAATATGGAGATATCTGCATAGGCATCTGTATAAACATGGAAATATCTGCACCGCTATCTGTATAAACATGGAAATACCTACACCGCTGTCCCTATAAACATGGAAATATGTACACCGCTATGTATATAAACATGGAAATATCTCCACTGCTGTCTGTATAAACATGGAAATATCTCCACCGTTATCTGTATAAACTTGGAAATATCTACAGCGCCATCTCTATAAACACTGAAATATCTACACTGCCATCTGTAAAAACATGGAAATATCTACACAGTCATCTGAATAAACATGGAGATATCTACACCACCATCTGTATAAACATGGAAATACCTACAATACCATCTGTATATACATAGAAATATCTACACACACATCTCTATAAATATTGGAATATCTACACCGCCATCTGTATAAACATGGAAATATCTACACTGCCATCTGTAGAAAGATGGAAATATCTACACCGCTATCTCTATAAATATGGAAATATCTACACCGCCATCACTATAAAGATGAAAATATCTACACTGCTATCTCCATAAAGATGGAAGTATCTACTCCGCCATGTGTAAACACGGAAATATCTACACCACCATCTGTGTAAACATGGAAATATCTACACCGCTCTCCGTATAAACATGGAAATATCTACACCGCCATCTGCATGTCCATGGAAATATCTACGCCGCCATCTGTTTAAACATGGATATATCTACACGACCATCTGTGTATAGATGGAAATATCAACACCACCATCTGTACAAACATGGAAATATCTACACCGCTATCTCTATAAACATGGAAATGTGTGCACTGCCATCTGTAAAAACTTGGAAATACCTATACAGTCATCTGTATAAACATGGATATATCTACAATGCCATCTGTATACACATGGAAATATCTACACAGCCATCTGTATAAACATGTAAATATCTACACTGCTATCTCTATAAACATGGAAATATCTACACCGCCATCTCTACAAACATGAAAATATCTACACTGCCATCTCCATAAACATGGAACTAAATACTCCGCCATCTGTATAAACATGGAAACATCAACACCACCATCTGTGTGAATAAGGAAATATCTACAATGCCATCTGTATAAAGATATAAATATCTGCACCACGAGCTGTATAAACATGGAAATATCTACATCCCTATCTGTATAAACGTGGAAATACCAACACCGCTATCGGTATCAACATGGAAATATCTACAACGCCATCTATATAAACATGGAAATGTCTACACCGCTATGTCTATAAACATGGAAATACCTACACCGCTATCTTTATAAACATGGAAATATCTACACCGCTATCTATTTAAACATGGAAATATCTACACCGCTATCTGTATAAACATGGAAATATCTACACCGCTATCTGTATAAACATGGAAATATCTACACCGCGATCTATATAAACATGGAAATATCTTCACCACGATCGGTATAAACATGGAAATATCTACACCGCTATCTGTATAAACATGGAAATATCTACACCGCCATCTGTATAAACATGGAAATATCTACAACGCCATCTGTATAAACATGGAAATATCTACACCGCGACCTGTATAAACATGGAAATATCTACACCGCGATCTGTATAAACATGGAAATATCTACACCGCTATCTGTATAAATATGGAAATATCTACACAGCTATCTCTATAAACATGGAGGTACCTACACCGCCATCTGTATAAACATGGAAATACCTACAAAGTCAACTGTATAAACATGGAAATATCGACAAAGCCTTCTGTATAAACATGGAAATATCTACAAAGCCATCTGTATATACATGGAAATATCTACACCGCTATCTGTATAAACATGGAAATAACTACACCGCTATTTGTATAAACAAGGAAGTATCTACACCATGATCTGTATAAACATGGAAATATCTACACCACGATCTGTATAAACATGGAAATATCTACACCGCTATCTGTATAAATATGGAAATATCTACCCAGCTATCTCTATAAACATGGAGGTACCTACACCGCCATCTGTATAAACATGGAAATACCTACAAAGTCATCTGTATAAACATGGAAATATCTACACCACGATCTGTATAAACATGGAAATATCTACACCGCTATCTTTGTAAACATGGAAATATCTACACCGCCATCTGTATAAACGTGGAAATACCTATACAGTCATCTGTGTAAACATGGAAATATCTACACCACCATCTGTATAAACATGGAAATATCTACACAGCCATCTTCATATACATGGAAATATCTACACCGCTATCTGTATAAACATGGAAATAACTACACCGCTATTTGTATAAACAAGGAAATATCTACAACATGATCTGTATAAACGTGGCAATATTTACACCGCTATCTGTATAAACATGGAGATTTCTACACCGTTATCTGTATAAATATGGAAATATCTACACCGCTATCTCTATAAACATGGAAACATCTACACCGCCATTTGTATAAACATGGAAATACCTATACAGTCATCTGTGTAAACGTGGAAATATCTACACCACCATCTGTATAAACATGGAAATATCTACAATGCCATCTGTATACACATGGAAATACCTACACGGCAATCTGTGTATAGATGGAAACATCAACACCGCCATATGTAAAAACTTGGAAATATCTACACTGCGATCTCTATAAACATGGAAATATCTACACTGCGGTCTGTATAAACATGGAAATATCTACACCGGTATCTGTATAAACATGGAAATATCTACACCATGATCTGTATAAACATGGAAATATATACACCGCTATCTGTATAAACATGGAAATATCTGCACCACTATCTCTGTAGACATGGAAATAGCTACAAAGCCATCTGTATAAACATGGAAATACCTACACAGTCATGTTTAGGAACATGGAAATATCTACACTGCCATCTGTATAAACATAGAAATATCTACACAGCCCTCTCTATAAATATGGAGATATCTGCATAGGCATCTGTATAAACATGGAAATATCTGCACCGCTATCTGTATAAACATGGAAATACCTACACCGCTGTCTCTATAAACATGGAAATATGTACACCGCTATGTATATAAACATGGAAATATCTCCACTGCTGTCTGTATAAACACGGAAATATCTCCACCGTTATCTGTATAAACATGGAGATATCTACAGCGCCATCTCTATAAACATTGAAATATCTACACAGCCATCTGTAAAAACATGGAAATACCTACACAGTCATTTGAATAAACATGGAAATATCTACACCACCATCTGTATAAACATGGAAATACCTACAATACCATCTGTATACACATGGAAATATCTACACAGACATCTGTATAAATATGGAAATATCTACACCGCCATCTGTATAAACATGGAAATATCTACACTGCCATCTGTAGAAAGATGGAAATATCTACACCGCTACCTCTATAAATATGGAAATATCTACACCGCCATCTCTATAAACATGAAAATATCTACACTGCCATCTCCATAAACATGGAACTAACTACTCCGCCTTCTGTATAAACATGGAAACATCTACACCGCCATCTGTGTGAATAAGGAAATATCTACAATGCCATCTGTATAAAGATATAAATATCTGCACCGCGAGCTGTATAAACATGGAAATATCTACATCGCTATCTGTATAAATGTGGAAATACCAAAACCGCTATCGGTATAAACATGGAAATATCTACAACGCCATCTATATAAACATGGAAATATCTAAACCGCTATGTCTATAAACATGGAAATTCCTACACCGCTATCTCTATAAACAGGGAAATATCTACACCGCTATCTGTATAAACATGGAAATATCTACACCGCTATCTGTATAAACATGGAAATATCTACACTGCGATCTGTATAAACATGGAAATATCTACACCGCGATCTGTATAAACATGGAAATATCTTCACCACGATCTGTATAAACATGGAAATAACTACACCGCTATCTGTATAAACATGGAAATATCTGCACCGCTATCTCTATAGATATGGAAATATCTACAAAGCCATCTGTATAAACATGGAAATGCCTACACAGTCATGTGTAGGAACATGGAAATATCTACATTGCCATCTGTATAAACCTAGAAATATCTACACAGCCCTCTGTATAAATATGGAGATATCTGCATAGGCATCTGTATAAACATGGAAACATCTGCACCGCTATCTGTATAAACATGGAAATACCTACACCTCTGTCTCTATAAACATGGAAATATGTACACCGCTATGTATATAAACATGGAAATATCTCCACTGCTGTCTGTATAAACATGGAAATATCTCCACCGTTATCTGTATAAACATGGAAAAATCTACAGCGCCATCTCTATAAACATTGAAATATCTACACTGCCATCTGTAAAAACATGGAAATATCTACACAGTCATCTGAATAAACATGGAAATATCTACACAACCATCTGTATAAACATGGAAATACCTACAATACCATCTGTATACACATGGAAATATCTACAAAGCCATCTGTATAAACATGGAAATATCTACACAGCCATCTGTATAAACATGGAAATATCTACACAGCCATCTGTATATACATGGAAATATCTACACCGCTGTCTGTATAAACATGGAAATTACTACACCGCTATTTGTATAAACAAGGAAATATCTACACCGCGATCTGTATAAACATGGAAATATCTACACCGCTATCTGTATAAACATGGAAATATCTACACAGATATCTCTATAAACATGGAAATATCTACACCGCCATCTGTATAAACATGGAAGTACCTACAAAGTCATCTGTATAAACATGGAAATATCTACAAAGCCATCTGTATAAACATGGAAATATCTACACAGCCATCTGTATATACATGGAAATATCTACAAAGCTATCTGTATAAACATGGTAATATCTACACCGCCATCTGTATAAACATGGAAATACCTACACCGCCATCTGTATAAACATGGAAATATCTACAATGCCATCTGTAGAAAGATGGAAATATCTACACCGCAATCTGTGTAAACATGGAAATATCTACACCGATATCTGTAAAAACATGGAAATACCTACACCGCTATCTGTATAAACATGAAAATATTTACACCACGATCTGTATAAACATGGAAATATCTACACCACGATCTGTATAAACATGGAAATATCTACACCGCTATCTGTATAAATATGGAAATATCTACACAGCTATCTCTATAAACATGGAGGTACCTACACCGCCATCTGTATAAACATGGAAATACCTACAAAGTCAACTGTATAAACATGGAAATATCGACAAAGCCTTCTGTATAAACATGGAAATATCTACAAAGCCATCTGTATATACATGGAAATATCTACACCGCTATCTGTATAAACATGGAAATAACTACACCGCTATTTGTATAAACAAGGAAGTATCTACACCATGATCTGTATAAACATGGAAATATCTACACCACGATCTGTATAAACATGGAAATATCTACACCGCTATCTGTATAAATATGGAAATATCTACCCAGCTATCTCTATAAACATCGAGGTACCTACACCGCCATCTGTATAAACATGGAAATACCTACAAAGTCATCTGTGTAAACATGGAAATATCTACACCACGATCTGTATAAACATGGAAATATCTACACCGCTATCTTTGTAAACATGGAAATATCTACACCGCCATCTGTATAAACGTGGAAATACCTATACAGTCATCTGTGTAAACATGGAAATATCTACACCACCATCTGTATAAACATGGAAATATCTACACAGCCATCTTCATATACATGGAAATATCTACACCGCTATCTGTATAAACATGGAAATAACTACACCGCTATTTGTATAAACAAGGAAATATCTACAACATGATCTGTATAAACGTGGCAATATTTACACCGCTATCTGTATAAACATGGAGATTTGTACACCGTTATCTGTATAAATATGGAAATATCTACACCGCTATCTCTATAAACATGGAAACATCTACACCGCCATTTGTATAAACATGGAAATACCTATACAGTCATCTGTGTAAACGTGGAAATATCTACACCACCATCTGTATAAACATGGAAATATCTACAATGCCATCTGTATACACATGGAAATACCTACACGGCAATCTGTGTATAGATGGAAACATCAACACCGCCATCTGTAAAAACTTGGAAATATCTACACTGCGATCTCTATAAACATGGAAATATCTACACTGCGGTCTGTATAAACATGGAAATATCTACACCGGTATCTGTATAAACATGGAAATATCTACACCATGATCTGTATAAACATGGAAATATATACACCGCTATCTGTATAAACATGGAAATATCTGCACCACTATCTCTGTAGACATGGAAATAGCTACAAAGCCATCTGTATAAACATGGAAATACCTACACAGTCATGTTTAGGAACATGGAAATATCTACACTGCCATCTGTATAAACATAGAAATATCTACACAGCCCTCTCTATAAATATGGAGATATCTGCATAGGCATCTGTATAAACATGGAAATATCTGCACCGCTATCTGTATAAACATGGAAATACCTACACCGCTGTCTCTATAAACATGGAAATATGTACACCGCTATGTATATAAACATGGAAATATCTCAACTGCTGTCTGTATAAACACGGAAATATCTCCACCGTTATCTGTATAAACATGGAGATATCTACAGCGCCATCTCTATAAACATTGAAATATCTACACAGCCATCTGTAAAAACATGGAAATATCTACACAGTCATTTGAATAAACATGGAAATATCTACACCACCATCTGTATAAACATGGAAATACCTACAATACCATCTGTATACACATGGAAATATCTACACAGACATCTGTATAAATATGGAAATATCTACACCGCCATCTGTATAAACATGGAAATATCTACACTGCCATCTGTAGAAAGATGGAAATATCTACACCGCTACCTCTATAAATATGGAAATATCTACACCGCCATCTCTATAAACATGAAAATATCTACACTGCCATCTCCATAAACATGGAACTAACTACTCTGCCTTCTGTATAAACATGGAAACATCTACACCGCCATCTGTGTGAATAAGGAAATATCTACAATGCCATCTGTATAAAGATATAAATATCTGCACCGCGAGCTGTATAAACATGGAAATATCTACATCGCTATCTGTATAAATGTGGAAATACCAAAACCGCTATCGGTATAAACATGGAAATATCTACAACGCCATCTATATAAACATGGAAATATCTAAACCGCTATGTCTATAAACATGGAAATTCCTACACCGCTATCTCTATAAACAGGGAAATATCTACACCGCTATCTGTATAAACATGGAAATATCTACACCGCTATCTGTATAAACATGGAAATATCTACACTGCGATCTGTATAAACATGGAAATATCTACACCGCGATCTGTATAAACATGGAAATATCTTCACCACGATCTGTATAAACATGGAAATAACTACACCGCTATCTGTATAAACATGGAAATATCTGCACCGCTATCTCTATAGATATGGAAATATCTACAAAGCCATCTGTATAAACATGGAAATACCTACACAGTCATGTGTAGGAACATGGAAATATCTACATTGCCATCTGTATAAACCTAGAAATATCTACACAGCCCTCTCTATAAATATGGAGATATCTGCATAGGCATCTGTATAAACATGGAAATATCGGCACCGCTATCTGTATAAACATGGAAATACCTACAACTCTGTCTCTATAAACATGGAAATATGTACACCGCTATGTATATAAACATGGAAATATCTCCACTGCTGTCTGTATAAACATGGAAATATCTCCACCGTTATCTGTATAAACATGGAAAAATCTACAGCGCCATCTCTATAAACATTGAAATATCTACACTGCCATCTGTAAAAACATGGAAATATCTACACAGTCATCTGAATAAACATGGAAATATCTACACAACCATCTGTATAAACATGGAAATACCTACAATACCATCTGTATACACATGGAAATATCTACAAAGCCATCTGTATAAACATAGAAATATCTACACAGCCATCTGTATATACGTGGAAATATCTACACCGATATCTGTATAAACATGGTAATATCTACACCGCCATCTATATAAACATGGAAATATCTACACGACCATCTCTATAAACATGGAAATATCTACAATGCCATCTGTAGAAAGATGGAAATATCTACAGCGCAATCTGTGTAAACATGGAAATATGTACACCGATATCTGTAAAAACATGGAAATATCTACACTGCTATCTGTATAAACATGGAAATATCTACACCGCGATCTGTATAAACATGGAAATATCTACACCGCGATCTGTATAAACATGGAAATATCTACACCGCTATCTGTATAAACATGGAAATATCTACACCGCTATCTATATAAACATGGTAATATCTACACCGCCATCTATATAAACATGGAAATATCTACACCGCCATCTGTATAAACATGGAAATATCTACAATGCCATCTGTAGAAAGATGGAAATATCTACACCGCATTCTGTGTAAACGTGGAAATATCTACACCGATATCTGTAAAAACATGGAAATATCTACACCGCTATCTGAATAAACATGGAAATATCTACACCGCGATCTGTATAAACATGGAAATATCTACACCGCGATCTGTATAAACATGGAAATATCTACACCGCTATCTGTATAAATATGGATATATCTACACAGCTATCTCTATAAATGTGGAAATATCTACACCGCCATCTGTATAAACATGGAAATACCTACAAAGTCATCTGTATAAACATGGAAATATCTACAAAGCCATCTGTATAAACATGGAAATAACTTCACCGCTATTTGTATAAACAAGGAAATATCTACACCGTGATCTGTATAAACATGGAAATATTTACACCGCTATCTGTATAAACATGGAAATTTTTACACCGTTATCTGTATAAATATGGAAATATCTACACCGCTATCTCTATAAACATGGAAATATCTACACCGCCATCTGTATAAACATGGAGATACCTATACAGGCATCTGTGTAAACATGGAAATATCTACACCACCATCTGTGTAAACATGGAAATATCTACAATACCATCTGTATACACATGGAAATACCTACACGGCAATCTGTGTATAGATGGAAACATCAACACCGCCATCTGTAAAAACTTCGAAATATCTACACTGCTATCTCTATAAACATGGAAATATCTACACTGCGGTCTGTATAAACATGGAAATATCTACACCGGTATCTGTATAAACTTGGAAATATCTACACCATGATCTGTATAAACATGGAAATATATACACCGCTATCTGTATAAACATGGAAATATCTGCACCGCCATCTCTATAGACATGGAAATATCTACAATGCCATCTGTATACACATGGAAATACCTACACGGCAATCTGTGTATAGATGGAAACATCAACACCGCCATCTGTAAAAACTTGGAAATATCTACACTGCTATCTCTATAAACATGGAAATATCTACACTGCGGTGTGTATAAACATGGAAATATCTACACCGGTATCTGTATAAACATGGAAATATCTACACCATGATCTGTATAAACATGGAAATATATACACCGCTATCTGTATAAACATGGAAATATCTGCACCGCTATCTCTATAGACATGGAAATATCTACAAAGCCATCTGTATAAACATGGAAATACCTACACAGTCATGTGTAGGAACATGGAAATATCTACACTGCCATCTGTATAAACATAGAAATATCTACACAGCCCTCTGTATAAATATGGAGATATCTGCATAGGCATCTGTATAAACATGGAAATATCTGCACCGCTATCTGTATAAACATGGAAATACCTACACCGCTGTCTCTATAAACATGGAAATATGTACACCGCTATGTATATAAACATGGAAATACATCCACTGCTGTCTGTATAAACATGGAAATATCTCCACCGTTATCTGTATAAACATGGAAATATCTACAGCGCCATCTCTATAAACATTGAAATATCTACACTGCCATCTGTAAAAACATGGAAATATCTACACAGTCATCTGAATAAACATGGAGATATCTACACCACCATCTGTATAAACATGGAAATACCTACAATACCATCTGTATATACATGGAAATATCTACACACACATCTGTATAAATATGGAAATATCTACACCGCCATCTGTATAAACATGGAAATATCTACACTGCCATCTGTAGAAAGATGGAAATATCTACACCGCTATCTCTATAAATATGGAAATATCTACACCGCCATCTCTATAAACATGAAAATATCTACACTGCTATCTCCATAAAGATGGAAGTATCTACTCCGCCATGTGTATAAACACGGAAATATCTACACCACCATCTGTGTAAACATGGAAATATCTACACCGCTCTCTGTATAAACATGGAAATATCTACAACGCCATCTGCATGTCCATGGAAATATCTACGCCGCCATCTGTTTAAACATGGATATATCTACACGACCATCTGTGTATAGATGGAAATATCAACACCGCCATCTGTACGAACATGGAAATATCTACACCGCTATCTCTATAAACATGGAAATGTGTGCACTGCCATCTGTAAAAACATGGAAATACCTATACAGTCATCTGTATAAACATGGAAATATCTGCAATGCCATCTGTATACACATGGAAATATCTACACAGCCATCTGTATAAACATGTAAATATCTACCCTGCTATCTCTATAAACATGGAAATATCTACACCGCCATCTCTATAAACATGAAAATATCAACAATGCCATCTCCATAAACATGGATCTAACTACTCCGCCATCTGTATAAACATGGAAACATCTACACCGCCATCTGTGTGAATAAGGAAATATCTACAATGCCATCTGTATAAAGATATTAATATCTGCACCGCGAGCTGTATAAACATGGAAATATCTACATCGCTATCTGTATAAACGTGGAAATACCAACACCGCTATCGGTATAAACACGGAAATATCTACAACGCAATCTATATAAGCATGGAAATGTCTACACCGCTATGTCTATAAACATGGAAATACCTACACCGCTATCTCTATAAACATGGAAATATCTACACCGCTATCTGTATAAACATGGAAATATCTACACCGCTATCTGTATAAACATGGAAATATCTACACCGCGATCTGTATAAACATGGAAATATCTACACCGCGATCTGTATAAACATGGAAATATCTTCACCGCGATCTGTATAAACATGGAAATATCTACACCGCTATCTGTATAAACATGGAAATATCTACACCGCCATCTGTATAAACATGGAAATATCTACAATGCCATCTGTATAAACATGGAAATATCTACACAGCCATCTGTATAAACATGGAAATATCTACACCGCGATCTGTATAAACATGGAAATATCTGCACCGCTATCTGTATAAACATGGAAATATCTACACAGCTATCTCTGTAAACATGGAAATATCTACACCGCCATCTGTATAAACATGGAAATACCTACAAAGTCATCTGTATAAACATGGAAATATCTACAAATCCATCTGTATAAACATGGATATATCTACACAGCCATCTGTATATACATGGAAATATCTACACCGCTATCTGTATAAACATGGTAATATCTAAACCGCCATCTATATAAACATGGAAATACCTACACCGCCATCTGTATAAACATGGAAATATCTACAATGCCATCTGTAGAAAGATGGAAATATCTACACCGCAATCTGTGTAAACATGGAAATATCTTCACCGATATCTGTAAAAACATGGAAATATCTACACCGCTATCTGTATAAACATGAAAATATCTACACCGCGATCTGTATAAACATGGAAATATCTACACCGCGATCTGTATAAACATGGAAATATCTACACCGCTATCTGTATAAACATGGAAATATCTACACAGCTATCTGTATAAACATGGAAATATCTACACAGCTATCTCTATAAACATGGAAATATCTACACCGCCATCTGTATAAACATGGAAGTACCTACAAAGTCATCTGTATAAACATGGAAATATCCACAAAGCCATCTGCATAAACATGGAAATATCTACACAGCCATCTGTATATACATGGAAATATCTAAAACGCTATCTGTATAAACATGGTAATATCTACACCGCGATCTGTATAAACATGGAAATATCTACACCGCTATCTGTATAAACATGGAAATATCTACACCGCTATCTGTATAAATATGGAAATATCTACACAGCTATCTCTATAAACATGGAAATATCAACACCGCCATCTGTATAAACATGGAAATACGTACAAAGTCATCTGTATAAACATGGAAATATCTACACCGCTATCTGTATAAACATGGAAATATCTACACCGCGACCTGTATAAACATGGAAATATCTACACCGTGATCTGTATAAACATGGAAATATCTACACCGCTATCTGTATTAATATGGAAATATCTACACAGCTATCTCTATAAACATGGAAATATCTACACCGCCATCTGTATAAACATGGAAATACCAACAAAGTCATCTGTATAAACATGGAAATATCTACAAAGCCATCTGTATAAACATGGAAATATCTACACAGCCATCTGTATATACTTGGAAATATCTACACCGCAATCTGTATAAACATGGAAATAACTACACGGCTATTTGTATAAACAAGGAAATATCTACACCGTGATCTGTATAAAGATGGAAATATTTACACCGCTATCTGTATAAACATGGAAATTTCTACACCGTTATCTGTATAAATATGGAAATATCTACACCGCTATCTCTATAAACATGGAAATATCTACACCGCCATCTGTATAAACATGGAAATACCTATACAGTCATCTGTGTAAACATGGAAATATCTACACCACCATCTGTATAAACATGGAAATAACTACAATGCCATCTGTATACACATGGAAATACCTACACGGCAATCTGTGTATAGATGGAAACATCAACACCGCCGTCTGTAAAAACTTGGAAATATCTACACTGCTATCCCTATAAACATGGAAATATCCACACTGCTGTCTGTATAAACATGGAAATATCTACACCGGTATCTGTATAAACATGGAAATATCCACACCATGATCTGTACAAACATGGAAATATATACACCGCTATCTGTAAAACATGGAAGTATCTGCACCGCTATCTCTATAGACATGGAAATATCTACAAAGCCATCTGTATAAACATGGAAGTACCTACACAGTCATGTGTAGGAACATGGAAATATCTACACTGCCATCTGTATAAACATAGAAATATCTACACAGCCCTCTGTATAAATATGGAGATATCTGCATAGGCATCTGTATAAACATGGAAATATCTGCACCGCTATATGTATAAACATGGAAATACCTACACCGCTGTCTCTATAAACATGGAAATATGTACACCGCTATGTATATAAACATGGAAATATCTCCACTGCTGTCTGTATAAACATGGAAATATCTCCACCGTTATCTGTATAAACATGGAAATATCTACAGCGCCATCTCTATAAACATTGAAATATCTACACTGCCATCTGTAAAAACATGGAAATATCTACACAGTCATCTGAATAAACATGGAAATATCTACACCACCATCTGTATAAACATGGAAATACCTACAATACCATCTGTATACACATGGAAATATCTACACAGACATCTGTATAAATATGGAAATATCTACACCGCCATCTGTATAAACATGGAAATATCTACACTGCCATCTGTAGAAAGATGGAAATATCTACACCACTATCTCTATAAATATGGAAATATCTACACCGCCATCTCTATAAACATGAAAATATCTACACTGCCATCTCCATAAAGATGGAAGTATCTACTCCGCCATGTGTATAAACATGGAAATATCTACACCACCATCTTGTAAACATGGAAATATCTACACCGCTATCTCTATAAACATGGAAATGTGTGCACTGCCATCTGTAAAAACTTGGAAATACCTATACAGTCATCTGTATAAACATGGATATATCTACAATGCCATCTGTATACACATGGAAATATCTACACAGCCATCTGTATAAACATGTAAATATCTACACTGCTATCTCTATAAACATGGAAATATCTACACCGCCATCTCTACAAACATGAAAATATCTACACTGCCATCTCCATAAACATGGAACTAAATATTCCGCCATCTGTATAAACATGGAAACATCAACACCACCATCTGTGTGAATAAGGAAATATCTACAATGCCATCTATATAAAGATATAAATATCTGCACCACGAGCTGTATAAACATGGAAATATCTACATCCCTATCTGTATAAACGTGGAAATACCAACACCGCTATCGGTATCAACATGGAAATATCTACAACGCCATCTATATAAACATGGAAATGTCTACACCGCTATGTCTATAAACATGGAAATACCTACACCGCTATCTTTATAAACATGGAAATATCTACACCGCTATCTATTTAAACATGGAAATATCTACACCGCTATCTGTATAAACATGGAAATATCTACACCGCTATCTGTATAAACATGGAAATATCTACACCGCGATCTGTATAAACATGGAAATATCTTCACCACGATCGGTATAAACATGGAAATATCTACACCGCTATCTGTATAAACATGGAAATATCTACACCGCCATCTGTATAAACATGGAAATATCTACAACGCCATCTGTATAAACATGGAAATATCTACACCGCGACCTGTATAAACATGGAAATATCTACACCGCGATCTGTATAAACATGGAAATATCTACACCGCTATCTGTATAAACATGGAAATATCTACACAGATATCTCTATAAACATGGAAATATCTACACCGCCATCTGTATAAACATGGAAGTACCTACAAAGTCATCTGTATAAACATGGAAATATCTACAAAGCCATCTGTATAAACATGGAATTATCTACACAGCCATCTGTATATACATGGAAATATCTACAAAGCTATCTGTATAAACATGGTAATATCTACACCGCCATCTGTATAAACATGGAAATACCTACACCGCCATCTGTATAAACATGGAAATATCTACAATGCCATCTGTAGAAAGATGGAAATATCTACACCGCAATCTGTGTAAACATGGAAATATCTACACCGATATCTGTAAAAACATGGAAATACCTACACCGCTATCTGTATAAACATGAAAATATCTACACCGCGATCTGTATAAACATGGAAATATCTACACCACGATCTGTATAAACATGGAAATATCTACACCGCTATCTGTATAAATATGGAAATATCTACACAGCTATCTCTATAAACATGGAGGTACCTACACCGCCATCTGTATAAACATGGAAATACCTACAAAGTCAACTGTATAAACATGGAAATATCGACAAAGCCTTCTGTATAAACATGGAAATATCTACAAAGCCATCTGTATATACATGGAAATATCTAAACCGCTATCTGTATAAACATGGAAATAACTACACCGCTATTTGTATAAACAAGGAAGTATCTACACCATGATCTGTATAAACATGGAAATATCTACACCACGATCTGTATAAACATGGAAATATCTACACCGCTATCTGTATAAATATGGAAATATCTACCCAGCTATCTCTATAAACATGGAGGTACCTACACCGCCATCTGTAAAAACATGGAAATACCTACAAAGTCATCTGTATAAACATGGAAATATCTACACCACGATCTGTATAAACATGGAAATATCTACACCGCTATCTTTGTAAACATGGAAATATCTACACCGCCATCTGTATAAACGTGGAAATACCTATACAGTCATCTGTGTAAACATGGAAATATCTACACCACCATCTGTATAAACATGGAAATATCTACACAGCCATCTTCATATACATGGAAATATCTACACCGCTATCTGTATAAACATGGAAATAACTACACCGCTATTTGTATAAACAAGGAAATATCTACAACATGATCTGTATAAACGTGGCAATATTTACACCGCTATCTGTATAAACATGGAGATTTCTACACCGTTATCTGTATAAATATGGAAATATCTACATCGCTATCTCTATAAACATGGAAATATCTGCACCGCCATCTGTATAAACATGGCAATACCTATACAGACATCTGTGTAAACATGGAAATATCTACACCACCATCTGTATAAACATGGAAATATCTACAAAGCCATCTGTATACACATGGAAATACGTACACGGCAATCTGTGTATAGATGGAAACATCAACACCGCCATCTGTAAAAACTTGGAAATATCTACACTGCTATCTCTATAACCATGGAAATATCTACACTGCGGTCTGTATAAACATGGAAATATCTACACCGGTATCTGTATAAACATGGAAATATCTACACCATGATCTGTATAAACATGGAAATATATACACCGCTATCTGTATAAACATGGAAATATCTGCACCGCTATCTCTATAGACATGGAAATATCTACAAAGCCTTCTGTATAAACATGGAAATACCTACACAGTCATGTGTAGGAACATGGAAATATCTACACTGCCATCTGTATAAACATAGAAATATCTACACAGCCCTCTGTATAAATATGGAGTTATCTGCATAGGCATCTGTATAAACATGGAAATATCTGCACCGCTGTCTGTATAAGCATGGAAATACCTACACCGCTGTCTCTATAAACATGGAAATATGTACACCGCTATGTATATAAACATGGAAATATCTCCACTGCTGTCTGTATAAACACGGAAATATCTCCACCGTTATCTGTAAAAACATGGAAATATCTACAGCGCCATCTCTATAAACATTGAAATATCTACACTGCCATCTGTAAAAACATGGAAATATCTACACAGTCATTTGAATAAACATGGAAATATCTACACCACCATCTGTATAAACATGGAAATACCTACAATACCATCTGTATATACATGGAAATATCTACACACACATCTGTATAAATATGGAAATACCTACACCGCCATCTGTATAAACATGGAAATATCTACCCTGCCATCTGTAGAAAGATGGAAATATCTACACCGCTATCTCTATAAATATGGAAATATCTACACTGCCATCTCTATAAACATAAAAATATCTACACTGCTATCTCCATAAAGATGGAAGTATCTACTCCGCCATGTGTATAAACACGGAAATATCTACACCACCATCTGTGTAAACATGGAAATATCTACACCGCTCTCTGTATAAACATGGAAATATATACACCGCCATCTGCATGTCCATGGAAATATCTACGCCGCCATCTGTTTAAACATGGATATATCTACACGACCATCGGTGTATAGATGGAAATATCAACACCGCCATCTGTACGAACATGGAAATATCTACACCGCTATCTCTATAAACATGGAAATGTGTGCACTGCCATCTGTAAAAACATGGAAATACCTGTACAGTCACCTGTATAAACATGGAAATATCTACAATGCCATCTGTATACACATGGAAATATCTACACAGCCATCTGTATAAACATGTAAATATCTACACTGCTATCTCTATAAACATGGAAATATCTACACCGCCATCTCTATAAACATGAAAATATCTACACTGCCATCTCCATAAACATGGAACTAACTACTCCGCCATCTGTATAAACATGGAAACATCTACACCGCCATCTGTGTGAATAAGGAAATATCTACAATGCCATCTGTATAAAGATATAAATATCTGCACCGCGAGCTGTATAAACATGGAAATATCTACATCGCTATCTGTATAAACGTGGAAATACCAACACCGCTATCGGTATAAACATGGAAATATCTACAACGCCATCTATATAAACATGGAAATGTCTACACCGCTATGTCTATAAACATGGAAATACCTACACCGCTATCTCTATAAACATGGAAATATCTACACTGCTATCTGTATAAACATGGAAATATCTACACCGCTATCTCTATCAACATGGAAATATCTACACCGCGATCTGTATAAACATGGAAATATCTACACCGCGATCTGTATAAACATGGAAATATCTTCACCACGATCGGTGTAAACATGGAAATATCTACACCGCTATCTGTATAAACATGAAAATATCTACACCGCCATCTGTATAAACATGGAAATATCTACAACGCCATCTGTATAAACATGGAAATATCTACACCGCGACCTTTATAAACATGCAAATATCTACACCGCGATCTGTATAAACATGGAAATATCTACACCACTATCAGTATAAACATGGAAATATCTACACAGATATCTCTATAAACATGGAAATATCTACACCGCCATCTGTATAAACATGGAAGTACCTACAAAGTCATCTGTATAAACATGGAAATATCTACAAAGCCATCTGTATAAACATGGAAATATCTACACAGCCATCTGTATAAACATGGAAATATCTACAAAGCTATCTCTACAAACATGGTAATATCTACACCGCCATCTGTATAAACATGGAAATATCTACACCGCCATCTGTGTAAACATGGAAATATCTACAATGCCATCTGTAGAAAGTTGGAAATATCTTCAACGCAATCTGTGTAAACATGGAAATATCTACACCGATATCTGTAAAAACATGGAAATACCTACACCGCTATCTGTATAAACATGAAAATATCTACACCGCGATCTCTATAAACATGGAAATATCTACACCGCGATCTGTATAAACATGGAAATATCTACACCACGATCTGTATAAACATGGAAATATCTACACCGCTATCTGTATAAATATGGAAATATCTACCCAGCTATCTCTATAAACATGGAGGTACCTACACTGCCATCTGTATAAACATGGAAATACCTACAAGTCATCTGTATAAACATGGAAATATCTACAAAGCCATCTGTATAAACATGGAAATATCTACAAAGCCATCTGTATATACATGTTAATATCTACACCGCTATCTGTATAAACATGGAAATAACTACACCGCTATTTGTATAAACAAGGAAATATCTACACCATGATCTGTATAAACATGGCAATATTTACACCGCTATCTGTATAAACATGGAAATTTCTACACCGCTTTCTGTATAAATATGGAAATATCTACACCGCTATCTCTGTAAACATGGAAATATCTACACCGCCATCTGTATAAACATGGAAATACCTATACAGTCATCTGTGTAAACATGGAAATATCTACACCACCATCTGTATAAACATGGAAATATCTACACAGCCATCTGCATATACATGGAAATATCTACACCGCTATCTGTATAAACATGGAAATAACTACACCGCTATTTGTATAAACAAGGAAATATCTACACCATGATCTGTATAAACGTGGCAATATTTACACCGCTATCTGTATAAACATGGAGATTTCTACACCGTTATCTGTATAAATTTGGAAATATCTACACCGGTATCTCTATAAACATGGAAATATCTACACCGCCATTTGTATAAACATGGAAATACCTATACAGTCATCTGTGTAGACGTGGAAATATCTACACCACCATCTGTATAAACATGGAAATATCTACAATGCCATCTGTATACACATGGAAATACCTACACGGCAATCTGTGTATAGATGGAAACATCAACACCGCCATCTGTAAAAACTTGGAAATATCTACACTGCGATCTCTATAAACATGGAAATATCTACACTGCGGTCTGTATAAACATGGAAATATCTACACCGGTATCTGTATAAACATGGAAATAACTACACCATGATCTGTATAAACATGGAAATATATACACCGCTATCTGTATAAACATGGAAATATCTGCACCACTATCTCTATAGACATGGAAATAGCTACAAAGCCATCTGTATAAACATGGAAATACCTACACAGTCATGTTTAGGAACATGGAAATATCTACACTGCCATCTGTATAAACATAGAAATATCTACACAGCCCTCTGTATAAATATGGAGATATCTGCATAGGCATCTGTATGAACATGGAAATATCTGCACCGCTATCTCTATAAACATGGAAATACCTACACCGCTGTCTCTATAAACATGGAAATATGTACACCGCTATGTATATAAACATGGAAATACCTACAATACCATCTGTATACACATGGAAATATCTACACAGACATCTGTATAAATATGGAAATATCTACACCGCCATCTCTATAAACATTGAAATATCTACACTGCCATCTGTAGAAAGATGGAAATATCTACACCGCTACCTCTATAAATATGGAAATATCTACACCGCCATCTCTATAAACATGAAAATATCTACACTGCCATCTCCATAAAGATAGAAGTATCTACTCTGCCATGTGTATAAACACGGAAATATCTACACCAACATCTGTGTAAACATGGAAATATCTACACCGCTCTCTGAATAAACATGGAAATATCTACACCGCCATCTCCATAAACATGAAAATATCTACACTGCCATCTCCATAAACATGGAACTAACTACTCCGCCTTCTGTATAAACATGGGAACATCTACACCGCCATCTCTGTGAATAAGGAAATATCTACAATGCCATCTGTATAAAGATATAAATATCTGCACCACGAGCTGTATAAACATGGAAATATCTACATCGCTATCTGTATAAACGTGGAAATACCAAAACCGCTATCGGTATAAACATGGAAATATCTACAACGCCATCTACATAAACAGGGAAATATCTACACCGCTATCTGTATAAACATGGAAATATCTACACCGCTATCTGTATAAACATGGAAATATCTACACTGCGATCTGTATAAACATGGAAATATCTACACCGCGATCTGTATAAACATGGAAATATCTTCACCGCGATCTGTATAAACATGGAAATATCTACACCGCTATCTGTATAAACATGGAAATATCTGCACCGCTATCTCTATAGACATGGAAATATCTACAAAGCCATCTGTATAAACATGGAAATACCTACACAGTCATGTGTAGGAACATGGAAATATCTACATTGCCATCTGTATAAACCTAGAAATATCTACACAGCCCTCTGTACAAATATGGAGCTATCTGCATAGGCATCTGTATAAACATGGAAATATCTGCACCGCTATCTGTATAAACATGGAAATACCTACACCGCTGTCTCTATAAACATGGAAATATGTACACCGCTATGTATATAAACATGGAAATATCTCCACTGCTGTCTGTATAAACATGGAAATATCTCCACCGTTCTCTGTATAAACATGGAAATATCTAGAGCGCCATCTCTATAAACATTGAAATATCTACACTGCCATCTGTAAAAACATGGAAATATCTACACAGTCATCTGAATAAACATGGAAATATCTACACCGCCATCTGTATAAACATGGAGATACCTATACAGGCATCTGTGTAAACATGGAAATATCTACACCACCATCTGTATATACATGGAAATATCTACAATGCCATCTGTATACACATGGAAATACCTACACGGCAATCTGTGTATAGATGGAAACATCAACACCGCCATCTGTAAAATCTTGGAAATATCTACACTGCTATCTCTATAAACATGGAAATATCTACACTGTGGTCTGTATAAACATGGAAATATCTACACAGGTATCTGTATAAACATGGAAATATCTACACCATGATCTGTGTAAACAAGGAAATATATACACCGCTATCTGTATAAACATGGAAATATCTGCACCGCTATCTCTATAGACATGGAAATATCTACAAAGCCATCTGTATAAACATGGAAATACCTACACAGTCATATGTAGGAACATGGAAATATCTACACTGCCATCTGTATAAACATAGAAATATCTACACAGCCCTCTGTATAAATATGGAGATATCTGCATAGGCATCTGTATAAACATGGAAATATCTGCACCGCTATCTGTATAAACCTGGAAATACCTACACCGCTGTCTCTATAAACACGGAAATATGTACACCGCTATGTATATAAACATGGAAATATCTCCACTGCTGTCTGTATAAACATGGAAATATCTCCACCGTTATCTGTATAAACATGGAAATATCTAAAGAGCCATCTCTATAAACATTGAAATATCTACACTGCCATCTGTAAAAACATGGAAATATCTACACAGTCATCTGAATAAACATGGAAATATCTACACCACCATCTGTATAAACATGGAAATACCTACAATACCATCTGTATATACATGGAAATATCTACACACACATCTGTATAAATATGGAAATATCTACACCGCCATCTGTATAAACATGGAAATATCTACACTGCATTCTCCATAAAGATAGAAGTACCTACTCCGCCATGTGTATAAACACGGAAATATCTACACCACCATCCGTGTAAACATGGAAATATCTACACCGCTCTCTGTATAAACATGGAAATATCTACACGGCCATCTGCATGTCCACGGAAATATCTACGCCACCATCTGTTAAACATGGATATATCTACACGACCATCTGTGTATAGATGGAAATATCAACACCGCCATCTGTACAAACATGGAAATATCTACACCGCTATCTCTATAAACATGGAAATGTGTGCACTGCCATCTGTAAAAACATGGAAATACCTATACAGTCATCTGTATAAACATGGAAATATCTACAATGCCATCTGTATACACATGGAAATATCTACACAGCCATCTGTATAAACATGTAAATATCTTCACTGCTATTTCTATAAACATGGAAATATCTACACCGCCATCTCTATAAACATGAAAATATCTACACTGCCATCTCCATAAACATGGAACTAACTACTCTGCCATCTGTATAAACATGGAAACATCTACACCGCCATCTGTGTGAATAAGGAAATATCTACAATGCCATCTGTATAAAGATATAAATATCTGCACCGCGAGCTGTTTAAACATGGAAATATCTACATCGCTGTCTGTATAAACGTGGAAATACCAACACCGCTATCGGTATAAACATGGAAATATCTACAACGCCATCTATATAAACATGGAAATGTCTACACCACTATGTCTATAATCATGGAAATACCTACACCGCTATCTCTATAAACATGGAAATATCTACACCGCTATCTGTATTAACATGGAAATATCTACACCGCTATCTGTATAAACATGGAAATATCTACAACGCGATCTGTATAAACATGGAAATATGTACACCGCGATCTGTATAAACATGGAAATATCTTCACCACGATCTGTATAAACATGGAAATATCTACACCGCTATCTGTATAAACATGGAAATATCTACACCGCCATCTGTATAAACATGGAAATATCTACAATGCCATCTGTATAAACATGGAAATATCTACACCGCGATCTGTATATACATGGAAATATCTACACCGCTATCTGTAAAAACATGGAAATATCTACACCGCTATCTGTATAAACATGGTAATATCTACACCGCCATCTATATAAACATGGAAATTTCTACACCGCCATCTGTATAAACATGGAAATATCTACAATGCCATCTGTAGAAAGATGGAAATATCTACACCGCAATCTGTGTAAACATGGAAATATCTACACCGATATCTGTAAAAACATGGAAATACCTACACCGCTATCTGTATAAACATGAAAATATCTACACCGCGATCTGTATAAACATGGAAATATCTACACCGCGATCTGTATAAACATGGAAATATCTACACCACGATCTGTATAAACATGGAAATATCTACACCGCTATCTGTATAAATATGGAGATACCTACACAGCTATCTCTATAAACATGGAAATACCTACACCGCCATCTGTATAAACATGGAAATACCTACAAAGTCATCTGTATAAACATGGAAATATCTAAAAAGCCATCTGTATAAACATGGAAATATCTACAAAGCCATCTGTATATACATGGAAATATCTACACCGCTATCTGCATAAACATGGAAATAACTACACCGCTATTTGTATAAACAAGGAAATATATACACCATGATCTGTATAAACATGGCAATATTTACACCTCTATATGTATAAACATGGAAATTTCTACACCGTTATCTGTATAAATATGGAAATATCTACACCGCTATCTCTGTAAACATGGAAATATCTACACCGCCATCTGTATAAACATGGAAATACCTATACAGTCATCTGTGTAAACATGGAAATATCTACACCACCATCTGTATAACGATGGAAATATCTACACAGCCATCTGCATATACATGGAAATATCTACACCGCTATCTGTAAAAACATGGAAATAACTACACCGCTATTTGTATAAACAAGGAAATATCTACACCATGATCTGTATAAACGTGGCAATATTTACACAGCTATCTGTATAAACATGGAGATTTCTACACCGTTATCTGTATAAATATGGAAATATCTACACCGCTATCTCTATAAACATGGAAACATCTACACCGTCATTTGTATAAACATGGAAATACCTATACAGTCATCTGTGTAAACGTGGAAATATCTACACCACCATCTGTATAAACATGGAAATATCTACAATGCCATCTGTATACACATGGAAATACCTACACGGCAATCTGTGTATAGATGGAAACATCAACACCGCCATCTGTAAAAACTTGGAAATATCTACACTGCGATCTCTATAAACATGGAAATATCTACACTGCGGTCTGTATAAACATGGAAATATCTTCACCGGTATCTGTTTAAACATGGAAATAACTACACCATGATCTGTATAAACATGGAAATATCTGCACCACTATCTCTATAGACATGGAAATAGCTACAAAGCCATCTGTATAAACATGGAAATACCTACACAGTCATGTTTAGGAACATGGAAATATCTACACTGCCATCTGTATAAACATAGAAATATCTACACAGCCCTCTGTATAAATATGGAGATATCTGCATAGGCATCTGTATAAACATGGAAATATCTGCACCGCTATCTGTATAAACATGGAAATTCCTACACCGCTGTCTCTATAAACATGGAAATATGTACACCGCTATGTATATAAACATGGAAATATCTCCACTGCTGTCTGTATAAACACGGAAATATCTCCACCGTTATCTGTATAAACATGGAAATATCTACAGCGCCATCTCTATAAACATTGAAATATCTACACAGCCATCTGTAAAAATATGGAAATATCTACACAGTCATCTGAATAAACATGGAAATATCTACACCACCATCTGTATAAACATGGAAATACCTACAATACCATCTGTATACACATGGAAATATCTACACAGACATCTGTATAAATATGGAAATATCTACACCGCCATCTGTATAAACATGGAAATATCTACACTGCCATCTGTAGAAAGATGGAAATATCTACACCGCTATCTCTATAAATATAGAAATATATACACCGCCATCTCTATAAACATGAAAATATCTACACTGCCATCTCCATAAAGATGGAAGTATCTACTCCGCCATGTGTATAAACACGGAAATATCTACACCACCATCTGTGTAAACATGGAAATATCTACACCGCTCTCTGAATAAACATGGAAATATCTACACCGCCATCTGCATGTCCAAGGAAATATCTACGCCGCCATCGGTTTAAACTTGGAAATATCTACACGGCCATCTGTGTATAGATGGAAATATCAACACCGCCATCTGTACAAACATGGAAATATCTACACCGCTATCTCTATAAACATGGAAATGTGTGCACTGCCATCTGTAAAAACATGGAAATACCTATACAGTCATCTGTATAAACATGGAAATATCTACAACGCCATCTGTATACACATGGAAATATCTACACAGCCATCTGTATAAACATGTAAATATCTACTGTGCTATCTCTATAAACATGGAAATATCTACACCGCCATCTCTATAAACATGAAAATATCTACACTGCCATCTCCATAAACATGGAACTAACTACTCCGCCTTCTGTATAAAGATGGAAACATCTACACCGCCATCTGTGTGAATAAGGAAATATCTACAATGCCATCTGTATAAAGATATAAATATCTGCACCGCGAGCTGTATAAACATGGAAATATCTACATCGCTATCTGTATAAACGTGGAAATACCAACACCGCTATCGGTATAAACATGGAAATATCTACAACGCCATCTATATAAACAAGGAAATATCTACACCGATATGTCTATAAACATGGAAATACCTACACCGCTATCTCTATAAACATGGAAATATCTACACTGCTATCTGTATAAACATGAAAATACCTACACCGCTATCTGTATAAACATGGAAATATCTACACAGCGATCTGTATAAACATGGAAATATCTACACCGCGATCTGTATAAACATGGAAATATCTTCACCACGATCTGTAAAACATGGAAATATCTTCACTGCTATCTGAATAAACACGGTAATATCTACACCGCCATCTATATAAACATGGAAATATCTACACCGCCATCTGTATAAACATGGAAATATCTACAATGCCATCTGCAGAAACATGGAAATATCTACACCGCCATCTGTGTAAACATGGAAATATCTACACCGCGATCTGTACAAACATGGAAATATGTACACCGCTATCTGAATAAACATGGTAATATCTACACCGCCATCTATATAAACCTGGAAATATCTACACCGCCATCTGTATAAACATGGAAATATCTACAATGCCATCTGTAGAAAGATTTAAATATCTACACCGCCATCTGTGTAAAAATGGAAATATCTACACCGCCATCTGTATAAACATGGAAATACCTACAAAGTCATCTGTATAAACATGGAAATATCTCCATACCAATCTGTATAAACATGGAAATATCTACACAGCCATCTGTATATACATGGAAATATCTACACCGCTGTCTGTATAAACATGGTAATATCTACACCGCCATCTATATAAACATGGAAATATCTACACCGCTATCTGTATAAACATGGAAATATCTACAATGCCATCTGTACAAAGATGGAAATATCTACACCGCCATCTGTGTAAACATGGAAATATCTAAACCGATATCTGTAAAAACATGGAAATATCTACACAGGTATCTGTATAAACATGGAAATATCTACACCGCGATCTGTATAAACATGGAAATATCTACACCGCGATCTGTATAAACATGGAAATATCTACACCGCTATCTGTATAAACATGGAAATATCTACACCGCTATCTGTATAAATATGGAAATATCTACACAGCTATCTCTATAAACATGGAAATATCTACACCGCCATCTGTATAAACATGGAAATATCTACAAAGCCATCTGTATAAACATGGAAATATCTACACAGCCATCTGTATATACATGGAAAAATCTACACCGCAATCTGTATAAACATGGAAGTAACTACACCGCTATTTGTATAAACAAGGAAATATCTACACCATGATCTGTATAAACGTGGCAATATTTACACCGCTATCTGTATAAACATGGAGATTTCTACACCGTTATCTGTATAAATATGGAAATATCTACACCGCTATCTCTATAAACATGGAAACATCTACACCGCCATTTGTATAAACATGGAAATACCTATACAGTCATCTGTGTAAACGTGGAAATATCTACACCACCATCTGTATAAACATGGAAATATCTACAATGCCATCTGTATACACATGGAAATACCTACACGGCAATCTGTGTATAGATGGAAACATCAACACCGCCATCTGTAAAAACTTGGAAATATCTACACTGCGATCTCTATAAACATGGAAATATCTACACTGCGGTCTGTATAAACATGGAAATATCTACACCGGTATCTGTATAAACATGGAAATATCTACACCATGATCTGTATAAACATTTAAATATATACACCGCTATCTGTATAAACATGGAAATATCTGCACCGCTATCTCTATAGACATGGAAATATCTACAAAGCCATCTGTATAAACATGGAAATAGCTACACAGTCATGTGTAGGAACATGGAAATATCTACAATGCCATCTGTATAAACATAGAAATATCTACACAGCCCTCTGTATAAATATGGAGATATCTGCATAGGCATCTGTATAAACATGGAAATATCTGCACCGCTATCTGTATAAACATGGAAATACCTACACCGCTGTCTCTATAAGCATGGAAATATGTACACCGCTATGTATATAAACATGGAAATATCTCCACTGCTGTCTGTATAAAGATGGAAATATCTCCACCGTTATCTGTATAAACATGGAAATATCTACAGCGCCATCTCTATAAACATTGAAATATCTACACTGCCAACTGTAAAAACATGGAAATATCTACACAGTCATCTGAATAAACATGGAGATATCTACACCACCATCTGTATAAACATGGAAATACCTACAATACCATCTGTATATACATGGAAATATCTACACAGACATCTGTATAAATATGGAAATATCTACACCGCCATCTGTATAAACATGGAAATATCTACACTGCCATCTGTAGAAAGATGGAAATATCTACACCGCTATCTCTATAAATATGGAAATATCTACACCGCCATCTCTATAACCATGAAAATATCTACACTGCTATCTCCATAAAGATGGAAGTATCTACTCCGCCATGTGTATAAACACGGAAATATCTACACCACCATCTGTGTAAACATGGAAATATCTACACCGCTCTCTGTATAAACGTGGAAATATCTACACCGCCATCTGCATGTCCATGGAAATATCTACGCCGCCATCTGTTTAAACATGGATATATCTAAACGACCATCTGTGTATAGATGGAAATATCAACACCGCCATCTGTACAAACATGGAAATATCTACACCGCTATCTCTATAAACATGGAAATGTGTGCACTGCCATCTGTAAAAACATGGAAATACCTATACAGTCATCTGTATAAACATGGAAATATCTACAATGCCATCTGTATACACATGGAAATATCTACACAGCCATCTGTATAAACATGTAAATATCTACAATGCTATCTCTATAAACATGGAAATATCTACACCGCCATCTCTATAAACATGAAAATATCTACACTGCCATCTCCATAAACATGGAACTAAATACTCCGCCATCTGTATAAACATGGAAACATCTACACCACCATCTGTGTGAACAAGGAAATATCTACAATGCCATCTGTATAAAGATATAAATATCTCCACCACGAGCTGTATAAACATGGAAATATCTACATCGCTATCTGTATAAACGTGGAAATACCAACACCGCTATCGGTATAAACATGGAAATATCTACAACGCCATCTATATAAACATGGAAATGTCTACACCGCTATGTCTATAAATATGGAAATACCTACACCGGTATCTCTATAAACATGGAAATATCTACACCGCTATCTGTATAAACATGGAAATATCTACACCGCTATCTGTATAAACATGGAAATATCTTCACCACGATCTGTATAAACATGGAAATATCTTCACCACGATCGGTATAAACATGGAAATATCTACACCGCTATCTGTATAAACATGGAAATATCTACATCGCCATCTGTATAAACATGGAAATATCTACAACGCCATCTGTATAAACATGGAAATACCTACACAGCGAACTGTATAAACATGGAAATATCTACACCGCGATCTGTATTAACATGGAAATATCTACACCGCTATCTGTATAAACATGGAAATATCTACACAGATATCTCTATAAACATGGAAATATCTACACCGCCATCTGTATAAACATGGAAGTACCTACAAAGTCATCTGTATAAACATGGAAATATCTACAAAGCCATCTGTATAAACATGGAAATATCTACACCGCCATCTGTATAAACATGGAAATATCTACAATGCCATCTGTAGAAAGATGGAAATATCTACACCGCAATCTGTGTAAACATGGAAATATCTACACCGATATCTGTAAAAACATGGAAATACCTACACCGCTATCTGTATAAACATGAAAATATCTACACCGCGATCTGTATAAACATGGAAATATCTACACCGTGATCTGTATAAACATGGAAATATCTACACCACGATCTGTATAAACATGGAAATATCTACACCGCTATCTGTATAAATATGGAAATATCTACACAGCTATCTCTATAAACATGGAAATACCTACACCGCCATCTGTATAAACATGGAAATACCTAAAAAGTCATCTGTATAAACATGGAAATATCTACAAAGCCATCTGTATAAACATAGAAATATCTACAAAGCCATCTGTATATACATGGAAATATCTACACCGCTATCTGTATAAACATGGAAATAACTACACCGCTATTTGTATAAACAAGGAAATATCTACACCATGATCTGTATAAACATGGCAATATTTACACCGCTATCTGTATAAACATGGAAATTTCTACACCGTTATCTGTATAAATATGGAAATATCTACACCGCTATCTCTGTGAACATGGAAATATCTACACCGCCATCTGTATAAACATGGAAATACCTATACAGTCATCTGTGTAAACATGGAAATATCTACACCACCATCGGTATAAACATGGAAATATCTACACAGCCATCTGCATATACATGGAAATATCTACACCGCTATCTGTATAAACATGGAAATAACTACACCGCTATTCGTATAAACAACGAAATATCTACACCATGATCTGTATAAACGTGGCAATATTTACACCGCTATCTGTATAAACATGGAGATTTCTACACCGTTATCTGTATAAATATGGAAATATCTACACCGCTATCTCTATAAACATGGAAACACCTACACCGCCATTTGTATAAACATGGAAATACCTATACAGTCATCTGTGTAAACGTGGAAATATCTACACCACCATCTGTATAAACATGGAAATATCTACAATGCCATCTGTGTACACATGGAAATACCTACACGGCAATCTGTGTATAGATGGAAACATCAACACCGCCATCTGTAAAAACTTGGAAATATCTACACTGCGATCTCTATAAACATGGAAATATCTACACTGCGGTCTGTATAAACATGGAAATATCTTCACCGGTATCTGTTTAAACATGGAAATAACTGCACCATGATCTGTATAAACATGGAAATATATACACCGCTATCTGTATAAACATGGAAATATCTGCACCACTATCTCTATAGACATGGAAATAGCTACAAAGCCATCTGTATAAACATGGAAATACCTACACAGTCATGTTTAGGAACATGGAAATATCTACACTGCCATCTGTATAAACATAGAAATATCTACACAGCCCTCTGTATAAATATGGAGATATCTGCATAGGCATCTGTATAAACATGGAAATATCTGCACCGCTATCTGTATAAACATGGAAATTCCTACACCGCTGTCTCTATAAACATGGAAATATGTACACCGCTATGTATATAAACATGGAAATATCTCCAATGCTGTCTGTATAAACATGGAAATATCTCCACCGTTATCTGTATAAACATGGAAATATCTACAGCGCCATCTCTATAAACATTGAAATATCTACACTGCCATCTGTAAAAACATGGAAATATCTACACAGTCATCTGAATAAACATGGAGATATCTACACCACCATCTGTATAAACATGGAAATACCTACGATACCATCTGTATATACATGGAAATATCTACACAGACATCTGTATAAATATGGAAATATCTACACCACCATCTGTATAAACATGGAAATATCTACACTGCCATCTGTAGAAAGATGGAAATATCTACACCGCTATCTCTATAAATATGGAAATATCTACATCGCCATCTCTATAACCATGAAAATATCTACACTGCTATCTCCATAAAGATGGAAGTATCCACTCCGCCATGTGTATAAACACGGAAATATCTACACCACCATCTGTGTAAACATGGAAATATCTACACCGCTCTCTGTATAAACATGGAAATATCTACACCGCCATCTGCATGTCCATGGAAATATCTACGCCGCCATCTGTTTAAACATGGATATATCTACACGACCATCTGTGTATAGATGGAAATATCAACACCGCCATCTGTACAAACATGGAAATATCTACACCGCTATCTCTATAAACATGGAAATGTGTGCACTGCCATCTGTAAAAACATGGAAATACCTATACAGTCATCTGTATAAACATGGAAATATCTACAATGCCATCTGTATACACATGGAAATATCTACACAGCCATCTGTATAAACATGGAAATATCTACACTGCTATCTCTATAAACATGGAAATATCTACACCGCCATCTCTATAAACATGAAAATATCTACACTGCCATCTCCATAAACATGGAACTAAATACTCTGCCATCTGTATAAACATGGAAACATCTACACCACCATCTGTGTGAACAAGGAAATATCTACAATGCCATCTGTATAAAGATATAAATATCTCCACCACGAGCTGTATAAACATGGAAATATCTACACCGCTATCTGTATAAACATGAAAATACCTACACCGCTATCTGTATAAACATGGAAATATCTACACAGCGATCTGTATAAACATGGAAATATCTACACCGTGATCTGTATAAACATGGAAATATCTTCACCACGATCTGTATAAACATGGAAATATCTTCACTGCTATCTGAATAAACATGGTAATATCTACACCGCCATCTATATAAACATGGAAATATCTACACCGCCATCTGTATAAACATGGAAATATCTACAATGCCATCTGCAGAAACATGGAAATATCTACACCGCCATCTGTGTAAACATGGAAATATCTACACCGCGATCTGTACAAACATGGAAATATGTACACCGCTATCTGAATAAACATGGTAATATCTACACCGCCATCTATATAAACCTGGAAATATCTACACCGCCATCTGTATAAACATGGAAATATCTACAATGCCATCTGTAGAAAGATGGAAATATCTACACCGCCATCTGTGTAAAAATGGAAATATCTACACCGCCATCTGTATAAACATGGAAATACCTACAAAGTCATCTGTATAAACATGGAAATATCTCCATACCAATCTGTATAAACATGGAAATATCTACACAGCCATCTGTATATACATGGAAATATCTACACCGCTATCTGTATAAACATGGTAATATCTACACCGCCATCTATATAAACATGGAAATATCTACACCGCTATCTGTATAAACATGGAAATATCTACAATGCCATCTGTACAAAGATGGAAATATCTACACCGCCATCTGTGTAAACATGGAAATATCTACACCGATATCTGTAAAAACATGGAAATATCTACACCGCTATCGGTATAAACATGGAAATATCTACACCGCGATCTGTATAAACATGGAAATATCTACACCGCGATCTGTATAAACATGGAAATACCTACACCGCTATCTCTATAAACATGGAAATATCTACACCGCTATCTGTATAAATATGGAAATATCTACACAGCTATCTCTATAAACATGGAAATATCTACACCGCCATCTGTATAAACATGGAAATATCTACAAAGCCATCTGTATAAACATGGAAATATCTACACAGCCATCTGTATATACATGGAAAAATCTACACCGCAATCTGTATAAACATGGAAGTAACTACACGGCTATTTGTATAAACAAGGAAATATCTACACCATGATCTGTATAAACGTGGCAATATTTACACCGCTATCTGTATAAACATGGAGATTTCTACACCGTTATCTGTATAAATATGGAAATATCTACACCGCTATCTCTATAAACATGGAAACATCTACACCGCCATTTGTATAAACATGGAAATACCTATACAGTCATCTGTGTAAACGTGGAAATATCTACACCACCATCTGTATAAACATGGAAACATCTACAATGCCATCTGTATACACATGGAAATACCTACACGGCAATCTGTGTATAGATGGAAACATCAACACCGCCATCTGTAAAAACTTGGAAATATCTACACTGCGATCTCTATAAATATGGAAATATCTACACTGCGGTCTGTATAAACATGGAAATATCTACACCGGTATCTGTATAAACATGGAAATATCTACACCATGATCTGTATAAACATTTAAATATATACACCGCTATCTGTATAAACATGGAAATATCTGCACCGCTATCTCTATAGACATGGAAATATCTACAAAGCCATCTGTATAAACATGGAAATACCTACACAGTCATGTGTAGGAACATGGAAATATCTACAATGCCATCTGTATAAACATAGAAATATCTACACAGCCCTCTGTATAAATATGGAGATATCTGCATAGGCATCTGTATAAACATGGAAATATCTGCACCGCTATCTGTATAAACATGGAAATACCTACACCGCTGTCTCTATAAGCATGGAAATATGTACACCGCTATGTATATAAACATGGAAATATCTCCACTGCTGTCTGTATAAAGATGGAAATATCTCCACCGTTATCTGTATAAACATGGAAATATCTACAGCGCCATCTCTATAAACATTGAAATATCTACACTGCCAACTGTAAAAACATGGAAATATCTACACAGTCATCTGAATAAACATGGAGATATCTACACCACCATCTGTATAAACATGGAAATACCTACAATACCATCTGTATATACATGGAAATATCTACACAGACATCTGTATAAATATGGAAATATCTACACCGCCATCTGTATAAACATGGAAATATCTACACTGCCATCTGTAGAAAGATGGAAATATCTACACCGCTATCTCTATAAATATGGAAATATCTACACCGCCATCTCTATAACCATGAAAATATCTACACTGCTATCTCCATAAAGATGGAAGTATCTACTCCGCCATGTGTATAAACACGGAAATATCTACACCACCATCTGTGTAAACATGGAAATATCTACACCGCTCTCTGTATAAACGTGGAAATATCTACACCGCCATCTGCATGTCCATGGAAATATCTACGCCGCCATCTGTTTAAACATGGATATATCTAAACGACCATCTGTGTATAGATGGAAATATCAACACCGCCATCTGTACAAACATGGAAATATCTACACCGCTATCTCTATAAACATGGAAATGTGTGCACTGCCATCTGTAAAAACATGGAAATACCTATACAGTCATCTGTATAAACATGGAAATATCTACAATGCCATCTGTATACACATGGAAATATCTACACAGCCATCTGTATAAACATGGAAATATCTACACTGCTATCTCTATAAACATGGAAATATCTACACCGCCATCTCTATAAACATGAAAATATCTACACTGCCATCTCCATAAACATGGAACTAAATACTCCGCCATCTGTATAAACATGGAAACATCTACACCACCATCTGTGTGAACAAGGAAATATCTACAATGCCATCTGTATAAAGATATAAATATCTCCACCACGAGCTGTATAAACATGGAAATATCTACATCGCTATCTGTATAAACGTGGAAATACCAACACCGCTATCGGTATAAACATGGAAATATCTACAACGCCATCTATATAAACATGGAAATGTCTACACCGCTATGTCTATAAATATGGAAATACCTACACCGCTATCTCTATAAACATGGAAATATCTACACCGCTATCTGTATAAACATGGAAATATCTACACCGCTATCTGTATAAACATGGAAATATCTTCACCGCGATCTGTATAAACATGGAAATATCTTCACCACGATCGGTATAAACATGGAAATATCTACACCGCTATCTGTATAAACATGGAAATATCTACATCGCCATCTGTATAAACATGGAAATATCTACAACGCCATCTGTATAAACATGGAAATACCTACACCGCGAACTGTATAAACATGGAAATATCTACACCGCGATCTGTATTAACATGGAAATATCTACACCGCTATCTGTATAAACATGGAAATATCTACACAGATATCTCTATAAACATGGAAATATCTACACCGCCATCTGTATAAACATGGAAGTACCTACAAAGTCATCTGTATAAACTTGGAAATATCTACAAAGCCATCTGTATAAACATGGAAATATCTACACCGCCATCTGTATAAACATGGAAATATCTACAATGCCATCTGTAGAAAGATGGAAATATCTACACCGCAATCTGTGTAAACATGGAAATATCTACACCGATAACTGTAAAAACATGGAAATACCTACACCGCTATCTGTATAAACATGAAAATATCTACACCGCGATCTGTATAAACATGGAAATATCTACACCGTGATCTGTATAAACATGGAAATATCTACACCACGATCTGTATAAACATGGAAATATCTACACCGCTATCTGTATAAATATGGAAATATCTACACAGCTATCTCTATAAACATGGAAATACCTACACCGCCATCTGTATAAACATGGAAATACCTACAAAGTCATCTGTATAAACATGGAAATATCTACAAAGCCATCTGTATAAACATAGAAATATCTACAAAGCCATCTGTATATACATGGAAATATCTACACCGCTATCTGTATAAACATGGAAATAACTACACCGCTATTTGTATAAACAAGGAAATATCTACACCATGATCTGTATAAACATGGCAATATTTACACCGCTATCTGTATAAACATGGAAATTTCTACACCGTTATCTGTATAAATATGGAAATATCTACACCGCTATCTCTGTGAACATGGAAATATCTACACCGCCATCTGTATAAACATGGAAATACCTATACAGTCATCTGTGTAAACATGGAAATATCTACACCACCATCGGTATAAACATGGAAATATCTACACAGCCATCTGCATATACATGGAAATATCTACACCGCTATCTGTATAAACATGGAAATAACTACACCGCTATTCGTATAAACAACGAAATATCTACACCATGATCTGTATAAACGTGGCAATATTTACACCGCTATCTGTATAAACATGGAGATTTCTACACCGTTATCTGTATAAATATGGAAATATCTACACCGCTATCTCTATAAACATGGAAACATCTACACCGCCATTTGTATAAACATGGAAATACCTATACAGTCATCTGTGTAAACGTGGAAATATCTACACCACCATCTGTATAAACATGGAAATATCTACAATGCCATCTGTGTACACATGGAAATACCTACACGGCAATCTGTGTATAGATGGAAACATCAACACCGCCATCTGTAAAAACTTGGAAATATCTACACTGCGATCTCTATAAACATGGAAATATCTACACTGCGGTCTGTATAAACATGGAAATATCTTCACCGGTATCTGTTTAAACATGGAAATAACTGCACCATGATCTGTATAAACATGGAAATATATACACCGCTATCTGTATAAACATGGAAATATCTGCACCACTATCTCTATAGACATGGAAATAGCTACAAAGCCATCTGTATAAACATGGAAATACCTACACAGTCATGTTTAGGAACATGGAAATATCTACACTGCCATCTGTATAAACATAGAAATATCTACACAGCCCTCTGTATAAATATGGAGATATCTGCATAGGCATCTGTATAAACATGGAAATATCTGCACCGCTATCTGTATAAACATGGAAATTCCTACACCGCTGTCTCTATAAACATGGAAATATGTACACCGCTATGTATATAAACATGGAAATATCTCCAATGCTGTCTGTATAAACATGGAAATATCTCCACCGTTATCTGTATAAACATGGAAATATCTACAGCGCCATCTCTATAAACATTGAAATATCTACATTGCCATCTGTAAAAACATGGAAATATCTACACAGTCATCTGAATAAACATGGAGATATCTACACCACCATCTGTATAAACATGGAAATACCTACGATACCATCTGTATATACATGGAAATATCTACACAGACATCTGTATAAATATGGAAATATCTACACCACCATCTGTATAAACATGGAAATATCTACGCTGCCATCTGTAGAAAGATGGAAATATCTACACCGCTATCTCTATAAATATGGAAATATCTACACCGCCATCTCTATAACCATGAAAATATCTACACTGCTATCTCCATAAAGATGGAAGTATCCACTCCGCCATGTGTATAAACACGGAAATATCTACACCACCATCTGTGTAAACATGGAAATATCTACACCGCTCTCTGTATAAACATGGAAATACCTACACCGCCATCTGCATGTCCATGGAAATATCTACGCCGCCGTCTGTTTAAACATGGATATATCTACACGACCATCTGTGTATAGATGGAAATATCAACACCGCCATCTGTACAAACATGGAAATATCTACACCGCTATCTCTATAAACATGGAAATGTGTGCACTGCCATCTGTAAAAACATGGAAATACCTATACAGTCATCTGTATAAACATGGAAATATCTACAATGCCATCTGTATACACATGGAAATATCTACACAGCCATCTGTATAAACATGGAAATATCTACACTGCTATCTCTATAAACATGGAAATATCTACACCGCCATCTCTATAAACATGAAAATATCTACACTGCCATCTCCATAAACATGGAACTAGATACTCTGCCATCTGTATAAACATGGAAACATCTACACCACCATCTGTGTGAACAAGGAAATATCTACAATGCCATCTGTATAAAGATATAAATATCTCCACCACGAGCTGTATAAACATGGAAATATCTACACCGCTATCTGTATAAACATGAAAATACCTACACCGCTATCTGTATAAACATGGAAATATCTACACAGCGATCTGTATAAACATGGAAATATCTACACCGCGATCTGTATAAACATGGAAATATCTTCACCACGATCTGTATAAACATGGAAATATCTTCACTGCTATCTGAATAAACATGGTAATATCTACACCGCCATCTATATAAACATGGAAATATCTACACCGCCATCTGTATAAACATGGAAATATCTACAATGCCATCTGCAGAAACATGGAAATATCTACACCGCCATCTGTGTAAACATGGAAATATCTACACCGCGATCTGTACAAACATGGAAATATGTACACCGCTATCTGAATAAACATGGTAATATCTACACCGCCATCTATATAAACCTGGAAATATCTACACCGCCATCTGTATAAACATGGAAATATCTACAATGCCATCTGTAGAAAGATGGAAATATCTACACCGCCATCTGTGTAAAAATGGAAATATCTACACCGCCATCTGTATAAACATGGAAATACCTACAAAGTCATCTGTATAAACATGGAAATATCTCCATACCAATCTGTATAAACATGGAAATATCTACACAGCCATCTGTATATACATGGAAATATCTACACCGCTATCTGTATAAACATGGTAATATCTACACCGCCATCTATATAAACATGGAAATATCTACACCGCTATCTGTATAAACATGGAAATATCTACAATGCCATCTGTACAAAGATGGAAATATCTACACCGCCATCTGTGTAAACATGGAAATATCTACACCGATATCTGTAAAAACATGGAAATATCTACACCGCTATCGGTATAAACATGGAAATATCTACACCACGATCTGTATAAACATGGAAATATCTACACCGCGATCTGTATAAACATGGAAGTACCTACACCGCTATCTCTATAAACATGGAAATATCTACACCGCTATCTGTATAAATATGGAAATATCTACACAGCTATCTCTATAAACATGGAAATATCTACACCGCCATCTGTATAAACATGGAAATATCTACAAAGCCATCTGTATAAACATGGAAATATCTACACAGCCATCTGTATATACATGGAAAAATCTACACCGCAATCTGTATAAACATGGAAGTAACTACACCGCTATTTGTATAAACAAGGAAATATCTACACCATGATCTGTATAAACGTGGCAATATTTACACCGCTATCTGTATAAACATGGAGATTTCTACACCGTTATCTGTATAAATATGGAAATATCTACACCGCTATCTCTATAAACATGGAAACATCTACACCGCCATTTGTATAAACATGGAAATACCTATACAGTCATCTGTGTAAACGTGGAAATATCTACACCACCATCTGTATAAACATGGAAATATCTACAATGCCATCTGTATACACATGGAAATACCTACACGGCAATCTGTGTATAGATGGAAACATCAACACCGCCATCTGTAAAAACTTGGAAATATCTACACTGCGATCTCTATAAACATGGAAATATCTACACTGCGGTCTGTATAAACATGGAAATATCTACACCGGTATCTGTATAAACATGGAAATATCTACACCATGATCTGTATAAACATTTAAATATATACACCGCTATCTGTATAAACATGGAAATATCTGCACCGCTATCTCTATAGACATGGAAATATCTACAAAGCCATCTGTATAAACATGGAAATAGCTACACAGTCATGTGTAGGAACATGGAAATATCTACAATGCCATCTGTATAAACATAGAAATATCTACACAGCCCTCTGTATAAATATGGAGATATCTGCATAGGCATCTGTATAAACATGGAAATATCTGCACCGCTATCTGTATAAACATGGAAATACCTACACCGCTGTCTCTATAAGCATGGAAATATGTACACCGCTATGTATATAAACATGGAAATATCTCCACTGCTGTCTGTATAAAGATGGAAATATCTCCACCGTTATCTGTATAAACATGGAAATATCTACAGCGCCATCTCTATAAACATTGAAATATCTACACTGCCAACTGTAAAAACATGGAAATATCTACACAGTCATCTGAATAAACATGGAGATATCTACACCACCATCTGTATAAACATGGAAATACCTACAATACCATCTGTATATACATGGAAATATCTACACAGACATCTGTATAAATATGGAAATATCTACACCGCCATCTGTATAAACATGGAAATATCTACACTGCCATCTGTAGAAAGATGGAAATATCTACACCGCTATCTCTATAAATATGGAAATATCTACACCGCCATCTCTATAACCATGAAAATATCTACACTGCTATCTCCATAAAGATGGAAGTATCTACTCCGCCATGTGTATAAACACGGAAATATCTACACCACCATCTGTGTAAACATGGAAATATCTACACCGCTCTCTGTATAAACGTGGAAATATCTACACCGCCATCTGCATGTCCATGGAAATATCTACGCCGCCATCTGTTTAAACATGGATATATCTAAACGACCATCTGTGTATAGATGGAAATATCAACACCGCCATCTGTACAAACATGGAAATATCTACACCGCTATCTCTATAAACATGGAAATGTGTGCACTGCCATCTGTAAAAACATGGAAATACCTATACAGTCATCTGTATAAACATGGAAATATCTACAATGCCATCTGTATACACATGGAAATATCTACACAGCCATCTGTATAAACATGGAAATATCTACACTGCTATCTCTATAAACATGGAAATATCTACACCGCCATCTCTATAAACATGAAAATATCTACACTGCCATCTCCATAAACATGGAACTAAATACTCTGCCATCTGTATAAACATGGAAACATCTACACCACCATCTGTGTGAACAAGGAAATATCTACAATGCCATCTGTATAAAGATATAAATATCTCCACCACGAGCTGTATAAACATGGAAATATCTACATCGCTATCTGTATAAACGTGGAAATACCAACACCGCTATCGGTATAAACATGGAAATATCTACAACGCCATCTATATAAACATGGAAATGTCTACACCGCTATGTCTATAAATATGGAAATACCTACACCGCTATCTCTATAAACATGGAAATATCTACACCGCTATCTGTATAAACATGGAAATATTTACACCGCTATCTGTATAAACATGGAAATATCTTCACCGCGATCTGTATAAACATGGAAATATCTTCAACACGATCGGTATAAACATGGAAATATCTACACCGCTATCTGTATAAACATGGAAATATCTACACCGCCATCTGTATAAACATGGAAATATCTACAACGCCATCTGTATAAACATGGAAATACCTACACCGCGAACTGTATAAACATGGAAATATCTACACCGCGATCTGTATTAACATGGAAATATCTACACCGCTATCTGTATAAACATGGAAATATCTACACAGATATCTCTATAAACATGGAAATATCTACACCGCCATCTGTATAAACATGGAAGTACCTACAAAGTCATCTGTATAAACATGGAAATATCTACAAAGCCATCTGTATAAACATGGAAATATCTACACCGCCATCTGTATAAACATGGAAATATCTACAATGCCATCTGTAGAAAGATGGAAATATCTACACCGCAATCTGTGTAAACATGGAAATATCTACACCGATATCTGTAAAAACATGGAAATACCTACACTGCTATCTGTATAAACATGAAAATATCTACACCGCAATCTGTATAAACATGGAAATATCTACACCGTGATCTGTATAAACATGGAAATATCTACACCACGATCTGTATAAACATGGAAATATCTACACCGCTATCTGTATAAATATGGAAATATCTACACAGCTATCTCTATAAACATGGAAATACCTACACCGCCATCTGTATAAACATGGAAATACCTACAAAGTCATCTGTATAAACATGGAAATATCTACAAAGCCATCTGTATAAACATAGAAATATCTACAAAGCCATCTGTATATACATGGAAATATCTACACCGCTATCTGTATAAACATGGAAATAACTACACCGCTATTTGTATAAACAAGGAAATATCTACACCATGATCTGTATAAACATGGCAATATTTACACCGCTATCTGTATAAACATGGAAATTTCTACACCGTTATCTGTATAAATATGGAAATATCTACACCGCTATCTCTGTGAACATGGAAATATCTACACCGCCATCTGTATAAACATGGAAATACCTATACAGTCATCTGTGTAAACATGGAAATATCTACACCACCATCGGTATAAACATGGAAATATCTACACAGCCATCTGCATATACATGGAAATATCTACACCGCTATCTGTATAAACATGGAAATAACTACACCGCTATTCGTATAAACAACGAAATATCTACACCATGATCTGTATAAACGTGGCAATATTTACACCGCTATCTGTATAAACATGGAGATTTCTACACCGTTATCTGTATAAATATGGAAATATCTACACCGCTATCTCTATAAACATGGAAACATCTACACCGCCATTTGTATAAACATGGAAATACCTATACAGTCATCTGTGTAAACGTGGAAATATCTACACCACCATCTGTATAAACATGGAAATATCTACAATGCCATCTGTGTACACATGGAAATACCTACACGGCAATCTGTGTATAGATGGAAACATCAACACCGCCATCTGTAAAAACTTGGAAATATCTACACTGCGATCTCTATAAACATGGAAATATCTACACTGCGGTCTGTATAAACATGGAAATATCTTCACCGGTATCTGTATAAACATGGAAATAACTGCACCATGATCTGTATAAACATGGAAATATATACACCGCTATCTGTATAAACATGGAAATATCTGCACCACTATCTCTATAGACATGGAAATAGCTACAAAGCCATCTGTATAAACATGGAAATACCTACACAGTCATGTTTAGGAACATGGAAATATCTACACTGCCATCTGTATAAACATAGAAATATCTACACAGCCCTCTGTATAAATATGGAGATATCTGCATAGGCATCTGTATAAACATGGAAATATCTGCACCGCTATCTGTATAAACATGGAAATTCCTACACCGCTGTCTCTATAAACATGGAAATATGTACACCGCTATGTATATAAACATGGAAATATCTCCAATGCCGTCTGTATAAACATGGAAATATCTCCACCGTTATCTGTATAAACATGGAAATATCTACAGCGCCATCTCTATAAACATTGAAATATCTACACTGCCATCTGTAAAAACATGGAAATATCTACACAGTCATCTGAATAAACATGGAGATATCTACACCACCATCTGTATAAACATGGAAATACCTACGATACCATCTGTATATACATGGAAATATCTACACAGACATCTGTATAAATATGGAAATATCTACACCACCATCTGTATAAACATGAAAATATCTGCGCTGCCATCTGTAGAAAGATGGAAATATCTACACCGCTATCTCTATAAATATGGAAATATCTACACCGCCATCTCTATAACCATGAAAATATCTACACTGCTATCTCCATAAAGATGGAAGTATCCACTCCGCCATGTGTATAAACACGGAAATATCTACACCACCATCTGTGTAAACATGGAAATATCTACACCGCTCTCTGTATAAACATGGAAATATCTACACCGCCATCTGCATGTCCATGGAAATATCTACGCCGCCATCTGTTTAAACATGGATATATCTACACGACCATCTGTGTATAGATGGAAATATCAACACCGCCATCTGTACAAACATGGAAATATCTACACCGCTATCTCTATAAACATGGAAATGTGTGCACTGCCATCTGTAAAAACATGGAAATACCTATACAGTCATCTGTATAAACATGGAAATATCTACAATGCCATCTGTATACACATGGAAATATCTACACAGCCATCTGTATAAACATGGAAATATCTACACTGCTATCTCTATAAACATGGAAATATCTACACCGCCATCTCTATAAACATGAAAATATCTACACTGCCATCTCCATAAACATGGAACTAAATACTCTGCCATCTGTATAAACATGGAAACATCTACACCACCATCTGTGTGAACAAGGAAATATCTACAATGCCATCTGTATAAAGATATAAATATCTCCACCACGAGCTGTATAAACATGGAAACATCTACATCGCTATCTGTATAAACGTGGAAATACCAACACCGCTATCGGTATAAACATGGAAATATCTACAACGCCATCTATATAAACATGGAAATGTCTACACCGCTATGTCTATAAACATGGAAATACCTACACCGCTATCTCTATAAACATGGAAATATCTACACCGCTATCTGTATAAACATGGAAATATCTACACCGCTATCTGTATAAACATGGAAATATCTTCACCGCGATCTGTATAAACATGGAAATATCTTCACCACGATCGGTATAAACATGGAAATATCTACACCGCTATCTGTATAAACATGGAAATATCTACATCGCCATCTGTATAAACATGGAAATATCTACAACGCCATCTGTATAAACATGGAAATACCTACACCGCGAACTGTATAAACATGGAAATATCTACACCGCGATCTGTATAAACATGGAAATATCTACACCGCTATCTGTATAAACATGGAAATATCTACACAGATATCTCTATAAACATGGAAATATCTACACCGCCATCTGTATAAACATGGAAGTACCTACAAAGTCATCTGTATAAACATGGAAATATCTACAAAGCCATCTGTATAAACATGGAAATATCTACACCGCCATCTGTATAAACATGGAAATATCTACAATGCCATCTGTAGAAAGATGGAAATATCTACACCGCAATCTGTGTAAACATGGAAATATCTACACCGATATCTGTAAAAACATGGAAATACCTACACGGCTATCTGTATAAACATGAAAATATCTACACCGCGATCTGTATAAACATGGAAATATCTACACCGCGATCTGTATAAACATGGAAATATCTACACCACGATCTGTATAAACATGGAAATATCTACACCGCTATCTGTATAAATATGGAAATATCTACACAGCTATCTCTATAAAAATGGAAATACCTACACCGCCATCTGTATAAACATGGAAATACCTAAAAAGTCATCTGTATAAACATGGAAATATCTACAAAGCTATCTGTATAAACATAGAAATATCTACAAAGCCATCTGTATATACATGGAAAAATCTACACCGCTATCTGTATAAACATGGAAATAACTACACCGCTATTTGTATAAACAAGGAAGTATCTACACCATGATCTGTATAAACATGGCAATATTTACACCGCTATCTGTATAAACATGGAAATTTCTACACCGTTATCTGTATAAATATGGAAATATCTACACCGCTATCTCTGTGAACATGGAAATATCTACACCGCCATCTGTATAAACATGGAAATACCTATACAGTCATCTGTGTAAACATGGAAATATCTACACCACCATCGGTATAAACATGGAAATATCTACACAGCCATCTGCATATACATGGAAATATCTACACCGCTATCTGTATAAACATGGAAATAACTACACCGCTATTTGTATAAACAACGAAATATCTACACCATGATCTGTATAAACGTGGCAATATTTACACCGCTATCTGTATAAACATGGAGATTTCTACACCGTTATCTGTATAAATATGGAAATATCTACACCGCTATCTCTATAAACATGGAAACATCTACACCGCCATTTGTATAAACATGGAAATACCTATACAGTCATCTGTGTAAACGTGGAAATATCTACACCACCATCTGTATAAACATGGAAATATCTACAATGCCATCTGTGTACACATGGAAATACCTACACGGCAATCTGTGTATAGATGGAAACATCAACACCGCCATCTGTAAAAACTTGGAAATATCTACACTGCGATCTCTATAAACATGGAAATATCTACACTGCGGTCTGTATAAACATGGAAATATCTTCACCGGTATCTGTTTAAACATGGAAATAACTGCACCATGATCTGTATAAACATGGAAATATATACACCGCTATCTGTATAAACATGGAAATATCTGCACCACTATCTCTATAGACATGGAAATAGCTACAAAGCCATCTGTATAAACATGGAAATACCTACACAGTCATGTTTAGGAACATGGAAATATCTACACTGCCATCTGTATAAACATAGAAACATCTACACAGCCCTCTGTATAAATATGGAGATATCTGCATAGGCATCTGGATAAACATGGAAATATCTGCACCGCTATCTGTATAAACATGGAAATTCCTACACCGCTGTCTCTATAAACATAGAAATATGTACACCGCTATGGATATAAACATGGAAATATCTCCACTGCTGTCTGTATAAACACGGAAATATCTCCACCGTTATCTGAATAAACATGGAAATATCTACAGCGCCATCTCTATAAACATTGAAATATCTACACAGCCATCTGTAAAAACATGGAAATATCTACACAGTCATCTGAATAAACATGGAAATATCTACAACACCATCTGTATAAACATGGAAATACCTACACCGCGAACTGTATAAACATGGAAATATCTACACCGCGATCTGTATAAACATGGAAATATCTACACCGCTATCTGTATAAACATGGAAATATCTACACAGATATCTCTATAAACATGGAAATATCTACACCGCCATCTGTATAAACATGGAAGTACCTACAAAGTCATCTGTATAAACATGGAAATATCTACAAAGCCATCTGTATAAACATGGAAATATCTACACCGCCATCTGTATAAACATGGAAATATCTACAATGCCATCTGTAGAAAGATGGAAATATCTACACCGCAATCTGTGTAAACATGGAAATAACTACACCGATATCTGTAAAAACATGGAAATACCTACACCGCTATCTGTATAAACATGAAAATATCTACACCGCGATCTGTATAAACATGGAAATATCTACACCGCGATCTGTATAAACGTGGAAATATGTACACCACGATCTGTATAAACATGGAAATATCTACACCGCTATCTGTATAAATTTGGAAATATCTACACAGCTATCTCTATAAACATGGAAATACCTACACCGCCATCTGTATAAACATGGAAATACCTAAAAAGTCATCTGTATAAACATGGAAATATCTACAAAGCCATCTGTATAAACATAGAAATATCTACAAAGCCATCTGTATATACATGGAAATATCTACACCGCTATCTGTATAAACAAGGAAATATCTACACCATGATCTATATAAACATGGCAATATTTACACCGCTATCTGTATAAACATGGAAATTTCTACACCGTTATCTGTATAAATATGGAAATATCTACACCGCTATCTCTGTGAACATGGAAATATCTACACCGCCATCTGTATAAACATGGAAATACCTATACAGTCATCTGTGTAAACATGGAAATATCTACACCACCATCGGTATAAACATGGAAATATCTACACAGCCATCTGCATATATATGGAAATATCTACACCGCTATCTGTATAAACATGGAAATAACTACACCGCTATTTGTATAAACAACGAAATATCTACACCATGATCTGTATAAACGTGGCAATATTTACACCGCTATCTGTATAAACATGGAGATTTCTACACCGTTATCTGTATAAATATGGAAATATCTACACCGCTATCTCTATAAACATGGAAACATCTACACCGCCATTTGTATAAACATGGAAATACCTATACAGTCATCTGTGTAAACGTGGAAATATCTACACCACCATCTGTATAAACATGGAAATATCTACAATGCCATCTGTGTACACATGGAAATACCTACACGGCAATCTGTGTATAGATGGAAACATCAACACCGCCATCTGTAAAAACTTGGAAATATCTACACTGCGATCTCTATAAACATGGAAATATCTACACTGCGGTCTGTATAAACATGGAAATATCTTCACCGGTATCTGTTTAAACATGGAAATAACTGCACCATGATCTGTATAAACATGGAAATATATACACCGCTATCTGTATAAACATGGAAATATCTGCACCACTATCTCTATAGACATGGAAATAGCTACAAAGCCATCTGTATAAACATGGAAATACCTACACAGTCATGTTTAGGAACATGGAAATATCTACACTGCCATCTGTATAAACATAGAAACATCTACACAGCCCTCTGTATAAATATGGAGATATCTGCATAGGCATCTGGATAAACATGGAAATATCTGCACCGCTATCTGTATAAACATGGAAATTCCTACACCGCTGTCTCTATAAACATAGAAATATGTACACCGCTATGTATATAAACATGGAAATATCTCCACTGCTGTCTGTATAAACACGGAAATATCTCCACCGTTATCTGTATAAACATGGAAATATCTACAGCGCCATCTCTATAAACATTGAAATATCTACACAGCCATCTGTAAAAACATGGAAATATCTACACAGTCATCTGAATAAACATGGAAATATCTACACCACCATCTGTATAAACATAGAAATACCTACAATACCACCTGTATACACATGGAAATATCTACACAGACATCTGTATAAATATGGAAATATCTACACCGCCACCTGTATAAACATGGAAATATCTTCACTGCCATCTGTAGAAAGATGGAAATATCTACACCGCTATCTCTATAAATATGGAAATATCTACACCACTATCTCTATAAACATGAAAATATCTACACTGCCATCTCCATAAAGATGGAAGTATCTACTCTGCCATGTGTATAAACACAGAAATATCTACACCAACATCTGTGTAAACATGGAAATATCTACACCGCTCTCTGAATAAACATGGAAATATCTACACCGCCATCTCCATAAACATGAAAATATCTACACTGCCATCTCCATAAACATGGAACTAACTACTCCGCCTAATGTATAAACATGGAAACATCTACACCGCCATCTCTGTGAATAAGGAAATATCTACAATGCCATCTGTATAAAGATATAAATATCTGCACCGCGAGCTGTATAAACATGGAAATATCTACATCGCTATCTGTATAAACGTGGAAATACCAAAACCGCTATCGGTATAAACATGGAAATATCTACAACCCCATCTATATAAACATGGAAATACCTACACCGCTATGTCTATAAACATGGAAATTCCTACACCGCTATCTCTATAAACAGGGAAATATCTACACCGCTATCTGTATAAACATGGAAATATCTACACCGCTATCTGTATAAACATGGAAATATCTACACTGCGATCTGTATAAACATGGAAATATCTACACCGCGATCTGTATAAACATGGAAATATCTTCACCACGATCTGTATAAACATGGAAATATCTACACCGCTATCTGTATAAACATGGAAATATCTGCACCGCTATCTCTATAGACATGGAAATATCTACAAAGCCATCTGTATAAACATGGAAATACCTACACAGTCATATGTAGGAAAATGGAAATATCCACATTGCCATCTGTATAAACCTAGAAATATCTACACAGCCCTCTGTATAAATATGGAGATATCTGCATAGGCATCTGTATAAACATGGAAATATCTGCACCGCTATCTGTATAAACATGGAAATACCTACACCGCTGTCTCTATAAACATGGAAATATGTACACCGCTATGGATATAAACATGGAAATATCTCCACTGCTGTCTGTATAAACATGGAAATATCTCCACCGTTATCTGTATAAACATGTAAAAATCTACAGCGCCATCTCTATAAACATTGAAATATCTACACTGCCATCTGTAAAAACATGGAAATATCTACACAGTCATATGAATAAACATGGAAATATCTACACCACCATCTGTATAAACATGGAAATACCTACAATACCATCTGTATACACATGGAAATATCTACACAGACATCTGTATAAATATGGAAATATCTACACCGCCATCTGTATAAACATGGAAATATCTACACTGCTATCTGTAGAAAGATGGAAATATCTACACCGCTATCTCTATAAATATGGAAATATCTACACCGCCATCTCTATAAACATGAAAATATCTACACTGCCATCTCCATAAAGATGGAAGTATCTACTCCGCCATGTGTATAAACACGGAAATATCTACACCACCATCTGTGTAAACATGGAAATATCTACACCGCTCTCTGTATAAACATGGAAATATCTACACCGCCATCTGCATGTCCATGGAAATATCTACGCCTCCATCTGTTTAAACATGGATATATCTACACGACCATCTGTGTATAGATGGAAATAACAACACCGCCATCTGTACAAACATGGAAATATCTACACCGCTATCTCTATAAACATGGAAATGTGTGCACTGCCATCTGTAAAAACATGGAAATACCTATACAGTCATCTGTATAAACATGGAAATATCTACAATGCCATCTGTATACACATGGAAATATCTACACAGCCATCTGTATAAACATGTAAATATCTACACTGCTATCTCTATAAACATGGAAATATCTACACCGCCATCTCTATAAACATGAAAATATCTACAGTGCCATCTCCATAAACATGGAACTAAATACTCCGCCATCTGTATAAACATGGAAACATCTACACCACCATCTGTGTGAATAAGGAAATATCTACAATGCCATCTGTATAAAGATATAAATATCTCCACCACGAGCTGTATAAACATGGAAATATCTACATCGCTATCTGTACAAACGTGGAAATACCAACACCGCTATCGGTATAAACATGGAAATATCTACAACGCCATCTATATAAACATGGAAATGTCTACACCGCTATGTCTATAAACATGGAAATACCTACACCGCTATCTCTATAAACATGGAAATATCTACACCGCTATCTGTATAAACATGGAAATATCTACACCGCGATCTGTATAAACATGGAAATATCTACACCGCGATCTGTATAAACATGGAAATATCTACACCGCTATGTGTATAAACATGGAAATATCTACACCGCCATCTGTATAAACATGGAAATATCTACACCGCCATCTGTAAAAACATGGAAATATCTACACCGCGATCTGTAAAAACATGGAAATATCTACACCGCGATCTGTATAAACATGGAAATATCTACACCGCTATCTGTATAAACATGGAAATATCTACACAGATATCTCTATAAACATGGAAATATCTACACCGCCATCTGTATAAACATGGAAGTACCTACAAAGTCATCTGTATAAACATGGAAATAACTAAAAAGCCATCTGTAAAAACATGGAAATATCTACACAGCCATCTGTATATACATGGAAATATCTACAAAGATATCTGTATAAACATGGTAATATCTACACCGCCATCTGTATATACATGGAAATATCTACACTGCCATCTGTATAAACATGGAAATATCTACAATGTCATCTGTAGAAAGATGGAAATATCTACACCGCAATCTGTGTAAACATGGAAATATCTACACCGATATCTATAAAAATATGGAAATACCTACACCGCTATCTGTATAAACATGAAAATATCTACACCGCGATCTGTATAAACATGGAAATATCTACACCACGGTCTGTATAAACATGGAAATATCTACACCGCTATCTGTATAAATATGGAAATATCTACACAGCTATCTCTATAAACATGGAAATACCTACACCGCCATCTGTATAAACATGGAAATACCTACAAAGTCATCTGTATAAACATGGAAATATCTACAAAGCCATCTGTATAAACATGGAAATATCTACAAAGCCATCTGTATACACATGGAAATATCTGCAACGCTATCTGTATAAACATGGAAATAATTACGCCGCTATTTGTATAAACAAGGAAATATCTACACCATGATCTGTATAAACGTGGCAATATTTACACCGCTATCTGTATAAACATGGAGATTTCTACACCGTTATCTGTATAAATATGGAAATATCTACACCGCTATCTCTATAAACATGGATACATCTACACCGCCATTTGTATAAACAGGGAAATACCTATACAGTCATCTGTGTAAACGTGGAAATATCTACACCACCATCTGTATAAACATGGAAATATCTACAATGCCATCTGTATACACATGGAAATACCTACACGGCAATCTGTGTATAGATGGAAACATCAACACCGCCATCTGTAAAAACTTGGAAATATCTACACTGCTATCTCTATAAACATGGAAATATCTACACTGCGGTCTGTATAAACATGGAAATATCTACACCGGTATCTCTATAAACATGGAAATATCTACACCATGATCCGTATAAACATGGAAATATATACACCGCTATCTGTATAAACATGGAAATATCTGCACCGCTATCTCTATAGACATGGAAATATCTACAAAGCCATCTGAATAAACATGGAAATACCTACACAGTCATGTGTAGGAACATGGAAATTTCTACACTGCCATCTATATAAACATAGAAATATCTACACAGACCTCTGTATAAATATGGAGATATCTGCATAGGCATCGGTATAAACATGGAAATATCTGCACCGCTATCTGTATAAACATGGAAATACCTACACCGCTGTCTCTATAAACATGGAAATATGTACACCGCTATGTGTATAAACATGGAAATATCTCCACTGCTGTCTGTATAAACATGGAAATATCTCCACCGTTATCTGTATAAACATGGAAATATCTACAGCGCCATCTCTATAAACTTTGAAATATCTACAGTGCCATCTGTAAAAACATGGAAATATCTACACAGTCATCTGAATAAACATGGAAATATCTACACTGCGATCTGTATAAACATGAAAATACCTACAATACCATCTGTATACACATGGAAATATCTACACAGACATGTGTATGAATATGGAAATATCTACACCGCCATCTGTATAAACATGGAAATACCTAAACTGCCATCTGTAGAAAGATGGATATATGTACACCGCTATCTCTATAAATATGGAAATATCTACACCGCCATCTCTATAAACATGAAAATATCTACACTGCCATCTCCATGAAGATGGAAGTATCTACTCCGCCATGTCAATAAACACGGAAATATCTACACCACCATCTGTGAAAACATGGAAATATCTACAACGCTATCTGTATAAACATGGAAATATCTACACGGCCATCTGTGTATAGATGGAAATATCAACACCGCCATCTGTACAAACATGGAAATATCTACACCGCTGTCTCTATAAACATGGAAATATCTGCACTGCCATCTGTAAAAATATGGAAATACCTATAGAGTCATCTGTATAAACATGGAAATATCTACAATGCCATCTGTATACACATGGAAATATCTACACAGCCATCTGCATAAACATGTAAATATCTACACTGCTATCTCTATAAACATGGAAATATCTACACCGCCATCTCTATGAACATGAAAATATCCACACTGCCATCTCCATAAACATGGAACTAACTACTCCGCCATCTGTATAAACATGGAAACATCTACACCGCCATCTGTGTGAATAAGGAAATATCTACAATGCCATCTGTATAAAGATAAAAAAATCTGCACCGCGAGCTGTATAAACATGGAAATAACTACATCTCTATCTCTATAAACGTGGAAATACCAACACCGCTATCGGTATAAACATGGAAATATCTACAACGCCATCTATATAAACATGGAAATATCTACACCGCTATGTCTATAAACATGGAAATACCTACACCGCTATCTCTATAAACATGGAAATATCTACACCGCTATATGTATAAACATGGAAATATCTACACCGCGATCTGTATAAACATGGAAATATCTACACCGCGATCTGTATACACATGGAAATATCTTCACCACGATCTGTATAAACATGGAAATATCTACACCGCTATCTGTATAAACATGGTAATATCTACACCGCCATCTATATAAACATGGAAATATCTACACCGCCATCTTTATAAACATGGAAATATCTTCAATGCCATCTGTAGAAAGATGGAAATATCTACACCGCCATCTGTGTAAACATGGAAATATCTACATCGATATCTGTAAAAACATGGAAATATCTACACTGCTGTCTGAATAAACATGGAAATATCTACACCACGATCTGTATAAACATGGAAATATCTACACCGCGATCTGTATAAACATGGAAATATCTACACCGCTATCTGTATAAATATGGAAATATCTACACAGCTATCTCTATAAACGTGGAAATATCTACACCGCCATCTGTATAAACATGGAAATACCTACAAAGTCATCTTTATAAACATGGAAATAACTACAAAGCCATCTGTATAAACATGGAAATAACTTCACCACTATTTGTACAAACAAGGAAATATCTACACTGTGATCTGTATAAACATGGAAATATTAACACCGCTATCTGTATAAACATGGAAATTTCTACACCGTTATCTGTATAAATATGGAAATATCTACACCGCTATCTCTATAAACATGGAAATATCTTCAAAGCCATCTGTATAAACATGGAAATATCTATAGAGTCATCTGTGTAAACACGGAAATATCTACACCACCATCTGTATAAACATGGAAATATCTACAATGCCATCTGTATACACATGGAAATACATACAGGGCAATCTGTGTATAGATGGAAACATCAACACCGCCATCTGTAAAAACTTGGAAATATCTACACTGCTATCTCTATAAACATGGAAATATCTACACCGCCATCTGTGTAAACATGTAAATATCTACAACGATATCTGTAACAACATGGAAATATCTACACCGCGATCTGTATAAACATGGAAATATCTACACCGCGGTCTGTATAAACATGGAAATATCTACACCGCGATCTGTATAAACATGGAAATATCTACACCGCTATCTGTGTAACCTTGGAAATATCTACACCACCATCTGTGTAAATTTGGCAATACTTACACCGCAATCTGTGCGAAGATGGAAATATCTACACCGCTATCTTTGTAAACATGGAAATATCTACACCGCTATCTGTATAAACATGGAAATATCTACACTGCCATCTGTATAAACACGGAAATATCTACAGCGCCATCTGTATAAACATGGAAATATCTACACTGCCATCTGTACACACACGGAAATACCTACACAGCCATCTGTATAAACATGGAAATAACTACACCGCTATCTCTATAAACATGGAAATATCTACACCGCTCTCTGTATAAACATGGAAATATCCACATCGCTATCTGTATAATCAGGGAAATATCTGCACCACTATCTGTATAAACATGGAAATATCTACACCGCTTTCTGTGTAAACATGGAAATATCTACACCGCTATCTGTATAAACATGGAAATATATACAATGCTATCTGTGTAAACATGGAAATATCTACACAGATATCTGTGTAAACTTGCAAATATCTACCCAGCTATCTGTGTAAAAATGGAAATATCTACACAGCAATCTGTGCAAAAATGGAAATATCTACACCGCTATCTCTGTAAACATGGAAATATCTACACCGCTATCTGTATAAACATGGAAACATATACAATGCTATCTGTGTAAACATGGAAATATCTACACAGCTATCTGTGTAAACTTGGAAATATCTCCCCAGCTATCTGTGTAAAAATGGAAATATCTACACCGCTATCTGTATAAACATGGAACTATCTCCACCGCTATCTGTATAAACATGAAAATATCTACACCGCTATGTGTATAATCATGGACATATCTACACCACAATCTGTATAAACATGGAAATATCTACCACGCTATGTGTGTAAACATGGAAATATCTACACAGCTATCAGTGTAAACTTGGAAATATCTACACAGCTATCTGCGTAAACATACAAATTCCTACACGGCAATCTGTGCAAAGACGGAAATATCTACACCGCTATCTCTGTAAACATGGAAATATCTACACCGCTACCTGTATAAACATGGAAATATCTACACCGCTGTCTGTATAAACAAGGAAATAATTACACCGCCATCTCTATAAACATGGAAATATCTACACCACTATCTGTATAAACATGGAAATATCCTCACTGCCATCTGTATAAACATGGAAATATCTACAACGCCATCTGTATGAAGATGGAAATATCTACACCGCAATATGTATAAATATGGAAATACCTACACCGCTATCTCTATTGACATGGAAATATCTACACCGCTCTCTGTATAAACATGGAAATATCTACACTGCCATCTGCATAAAGATGGAAATATCTACACTGACATCTGTAGAAAGATGGAAATGTCTACAAAGCGATCTGAATAAACATGGGAATTTCTACACTGCTACCTGTATAAACATGGAAATATCTACACGGCAACCTGTATAAACATGGAAATATCTACACAGCCATCTCCATAAACATGGATATATCTACATCGCTATCTGTATAAACATGGAAATATCCCCACCGCTATCTGTGTAACATAGAAATATTTACTCCGCCATCTGTAAAAAACATGGAAATATCTACACATTCATCTGTATAAACATGGAAATATCTACACTGCCACTGTATACACATGGAAATATCTACACAGCCATCTGTATAAACATGGAAATATCTACACCAATATCTCTATAAACATGGAAATACCTGCACCGCTATCTGTATAAATGCGGAAATATCTACACCGCTATCTGTATATACTTGGAAATATCTACACCGCCATCTCTATAAACATGAAAATACGTCCACCGCTATCTGTATAAACTTGAAAATATCTCCACCGCTATCTGTATAAACATGGAAATATCTACACCGCTATCTGTATAAACATGGAAATATCTACACCGATATCTGTATAAACATGGAAATATCTACACTGCCATTTGTATAAACATGGAAATATCTACAGCGCCATCTGTATAAACATGGAAATATCTACACCGCCATCTATACTCACATGGAAATAACTACACAGCCATCTGTATAAACAAGGAAATATCTAAACTGCTATCTCTATAAACACGGAAATATCTTCACCACTATGTGTATAAACATGGAAATATCTACGTCGCTATCTCTATAAACAGGGAAATATCTCCACCGCTATGTGTATAAACTTGGAAATATCTACACCGCTATCTGTATAAACATGGAAATATCTACACCGCTATCAGTATAAACATGGAAATATCTACAACGCTATGTCTTTAAACATGGAAATATCTACACAGCTATCTGTGTAAACTTGGAAATATCTACACAGCTATCTGTGTAAAAGTGGAAATATCTACACAGCAATCTGTGCAAAGATGGAAATATCTACACCGCTATCTCTGTAAACATGGAAACATCTACACCGCTATCTGTAGAAACATGGAAATATCTACATGGCTATCCCTAAAAACATGGAAATATCTTCACCGCCTTCTGTATAAACATGGAAATATCTACACTGCCATCTGTATAAACATGGAAATAACTAAACCGCTATCTCTATAAACATTGAAACATCTACAACGCTATCTGTATAAACGTGAAATTATGTTCACCGCAATCTGTGCAAATATGGAAATATCTACACCACTATCTCTGTAAATATGGAAATATCTACACCGCTATCTGTATGAACATGGAAATATCTACAATGCAATCAGCATAAACATGGATATATCTACACCGCTATCTGTATAAACATGGAAATATCTACACCGCTATCTGTATAAACATGGAAATATCTACACTGCTATCTGTATAAACATGGAAATATCTACACCGCTATCTGTACAAACGTGGAAATATGTACACCGCAATCGGTGCAAATATGGAAATATCTACACCTCTATCTCTGTAAATGTGGAAATACCTACACCGCTCTCTGTATAAACATGGAAATATCTACTCTGCCATCTGTATAAAGATGGAAATATCTACACCGCGAGCTGTAAACATGGAAATATCTACACCGCTATCTGTATAAACATGGAAATACCAAGACCGTTATCTGTATAAACATGGAAATATCTACACCGCTATCTCTATAAAAATGAAAATGCTTACACCACCATCTCTATAAACATGGAGATATTTAAACCGCTATCTCTATTAACATAGAAATAATTACAACGCCATCTATATCAATATGGAAATATCTACACCGCCATCTGCATAAACATGGAAATATCTACACAGACATCTGTATAAACATGGAAATATCTACACTGCTATCTCTAAAAACATGAAAATATCTACACAGCCATCTTCAGAAACATGGATGTATCTACACCGCCATCTGTATAAACATGGAAATATCTACACCACTATCTGTATAAACATGGAAATATCCTCACTGCCATCTGTATAAACATGGAAATATCTACAACGCCATCTCTATGAAGATGGAAATATCTACACCGCAATATGTATAAATATGGAAATACCTACACCGCTATCTCTATAGACATGGAAATATCTACACCGCTCTCTGTATAAACATGGAAATATCTACACTGCCATCTGCATAAAGATGGAAATATCTACACCACGATCTGTATAAACATGTTAATATCTACCCTGCTATCTGTATAAACATGGAAATACCAACACCGTTATCTGTATAAACATGGAAATATCTACACCGCTATCTCTATAAACATGAAAATACATACACCACCATCTCTAAAAACATGGAGATATTTACACCGCTATCTCTGTAAACGTAGAAATAACTACACTGCCATCTCTATAAACATGGAAATATCTACACCGCCATCTGCATAAACATGGAAATATCTGCACAGACATCTGTATAAACATGGAAATATCTACACTGCCTTCTGTATAAACTTGGAAATATCTACACTGACATCTGTGGAAAGATGGAAATGTCTACAAAGCAATCTGTATAAACATGGGAATTTCTACACTGCTACCTGTATAAACATGGAAATATCTACACCGCTATCTGTATCAACATGGAAATAACTACACCGCAATCTGTATGAACATGGAAATATCTACAATGCTATCTCTGTAGACATGGAAATACCTACACAGCTATCTCTGTAAACTTGGAAATATCTACACCGCTATCTGTGTAAATTTGGCAATACCTACACCGCAATCTGTGCAAAGATGGAAATACCTACACCGCTATCTCTGTAAACATGGAAATATCTACACCGATATCTGTATAAACATGGAAATATCTACACTGCCATTTGTATAAACATGGAAATATCTACAGCGCCATCTGTATAAACATGGAAATATGTACACCGCCATCTGTACACACATAGAAGTAACTACACACCCATCTGTATAAACAAGGAAATATCTACACTGCTATCTCTATAAACATGGAAATATCTACACCACTATGTGTGTAAACATGGAAATATCTACATCGCTATCTTTATAAACAGGGAAATATCTGCACCGCTATCTGTATAAACATGGAAATATCTACACCGCTATCTGTATAAATATGGAAATATCTAGACCGCTATCTCTATAAACATGGAAATGTCTACACCGCTGTCTGTATAAACATGGAAATATCTTCATGGCTATCTCTCTAAACATGGAAATATCTACACCGCCATATGTATAAACATGGAAATACGTACACAATCATCTGTATAAACATAGAAATATCTACACCACTATCTGTATAAACATGGAAATATCTGCACGGCAATCTGTATAAACATTGAAATATCTACACAGCCATCTCTATAAACATGGATATATCTACATCGCTATCTGTATAAACATGGAAATATCCACACCGCTATCTGTGTAACATGGAAATATTTACTCCGCCATCTGTAAAAAATGTGGAAATATCTACACATTCATCTGTATCAACATGGAAATATCTACACCCCCATCTGTATAAACATGGAAATATCTACACTGCCACTGTATACACATGGAAATATCTACACAGCCATCTGTATAAACATGGAAATATCTACACCGCTATCTCTATAAACATGGAAATACCTGCACCGCTATCTGTATAAACGCGGAAATATCTACACCGCTATCTGTATAAACTTGAAAATATCTCCACCGCTATCTGTATAAACATGGAAATATCTACACCGCTATCTGGATAAACATGGAAATATCTACACCGCTATCTGTATAAACATGGAAATATCTAGACCGCTATCTGTACAAACATTCAAATATCTACATTGCTATCTGAATAAATATGGAAATATCTCCACCGCTATCTCTATAAACATGGAAATATCTACACCCCTATCTGTATAAACATGGAAATATCTACACCACAGTCTGTATAAACATGGAAATATCTACAACACTATCTGTGTAAACATGGAAATATCTACAGAGCTGTCTGTGTAAACATGGAAATATGTACAACGCAATCTGTGTGAAGATGGAAATATCTACACCTCTGTCTCTGTAAACATGGAAATATCTACACCAGTATCTGTATAAACATGGAGATATCTACACCGCTATCTGTATAAACATGGAAATATCTACACAACAGTCTTTATAAACATGGATATATCTACACCGCTATCTGTATAAACATGGAAATATCTACACTGCTGTCTGTATAAACATGGAAATGTCTACTCCGCTGTCTGTATAAATATGGAAATATCTACACCGCTATCACTATAAAGATGGAAATGTCAACACCGCTATCTCTATATACATGGAAATATCCACATAGCTATCACTAAAAACATGGAAATATCTTCACCGTATACAGATCTATGACGCTATCTGTATGAACATGGAAATAGCTACACCGCGATCTCTGTAAACATGGATATGTCTTCATCGCTATCTTTATAAACATGGAAATATCTACACTGCCCTCTGTATAAACATGGAAATACCTACACTGCCATCTGTATACACATGGAAATATCTACAAAAGCAAATGTATGATCATGGAAATATCTACACCGTTATCTCTATAAACATGGAGATACCTGCACCACTATCTCTATAAACATGGAAATATCTACACTGCCATTTACATAAACATGGAACTATGTACACCGCCATCTGTATAAACAAGGAAATATCTACACTGCCATCTGTATAAAGATGTAAATATCTACACCGCGAGCTGTGTAAACATGGAAATATCTACACCGCTATATATATAAACTTGGAAATACCAACACCGCTATCTGTATAAACTTGGAAATGTCTACAACGCTATCTGTATAAACATGGAAATATCTACTGCGCTATCTCTATAAACATGGAAATACCTACACCGCTATCTCTGTAAACAAGGAAATATCTACACCGCTATCTCTATAAACATGGAAATGTATACAACGCCATCTCTATAAACATGGAAAAATCTACACCGCTACCTGGATAAACTTGGAAATATCTACACGACCATCTCTAGAAACATGAAAATATCTCTACCGCTATCTCTATAAACATGGAAATATCTACAATGCTGTCGGTATAAACATGGAAATATCTACACCGCTATCTGTATAAACATGGAAATATCTACACCGCTATCTTTATAAACATGTAAATATCTACACCGCAATCACTATAAACATGGAAATATCTTCAACACTATCTGTGTAAACATGGAAATATCTACACAGCTGTCTGTGTAAACATGGAAATATGTACACCGCAATCTTTGTGAGGATGGAAATATCTACACCGCAATCTGTGCAAATATGGAAATATCTACACATGTATCTCTGTAAACCTGGAAATATATACACCAATGTCTGTATAAACGTGGAAATATCTACACCGCTATCTGTATAAACATGGAAATATCCACACCACAATCTGTATAAACATGGAAATATCTGCACCGCAATCTATATAAACATAGATATATCTACACCACTATCTGTATAAACATGGAAATATGTGCGCCGCTATCTGTGTAAATATGGAAATATCTTCAACGCTATCTCTATAAACATGGAAATGACTTCACTGCTATCTGTATAAACATGGAAATATCTACATGGCTATCTCTAAAAACATGGAAATATCTACACCGCCTTCTGCATAAACATGGAAATACCTACACTGCCATCTGTATAAACATGGAAATAACTACACTGCTGTCACTATAAACATGGAAATATCTACACTGCCATCTGTATATACATGGAAATACCTACACAGTCATCTGTATAAACATGGAAATATCTACACCACTATCTGTATAAATGTGGAAATATCTAAACTGCCATCTGTATAAACATGGAAATATCTACACAGACATCTCTATAAACATGGAAATATCTTCAACGCTATCTCTATAAACATGGAAATAGCCACACCGCTATCTACATAAACATGGAAATATCTACACTGACATCTGTATACACATGGAAATATCTACACAGTCATCTGTATAAAGATGGAAATATCTATACCGTTATCTGTATAAACATGGAAATATCTACAACGATATCTGTATAAAGGTGGAAATATCTACACCGCAATCTGTACAAATATGGAAATATCTACACATCTATCTCTGTAAATATGGAAATATCATCTCCGCTATCTATATAAATATGGAAATATTTACACCGCTGTATGTATAAACATGGAAATATCTACACCACGATCTGTATAAACATTGATATATCTACTCCGCTATCTGTATAAACGTGGAAACATCTACACCGCTATCTGTATAAACATGGAAATATCTACACCGCTATCTGTATAAATATGGAAATGTCTACACCGCTATCTCTATAAACATGGAAATGTCTACACCGCTATCTGTATAAACATGGAAATATCTACATGGCTATTTCTATAAGTATGGAAATATCTAAACCGCATTCAGTATAAACATGGATATACGTACACAGTCATCTGTATAAACATAGAAATATCCACACCACTATCTGTATAAACACGGAAATATCTACACTGCCATCAGTATATACATGGAAATATCTACACAGCCATCTCTATAAACATGGAAATATCTACATTGCTATCTGTAGAAACATGGAAATAGCTAAACCGCTATCTATATAAACATGGAAATATCTACACCGCCATCTGTCAAAATATGGAAATATCTACACAGTCATCTGTAGAAACATGGAAATATCTGCACCGCCATCTGTACAAACATAGAAATATCTCCACCGCTATCTGTATAAACATGGAAATATCTACACCGCTATCTGTATAAACATGGAAATATCTACACCGCTATCTGCATAGACATGGAAATATCTACACCGCCATCTGTATAAACATGGAAATATCTACACGGCTATCTGTATAAACATGGAAATATCTACACTGCTGTCTGTATAAACATGGAAATATCTACACTGCCATCTGTATAAACATGGAAATAGCCACACCGTTATTTTTTATAAACATGGAAATATCTACACCACCATCTGAATAAACATGGAAATATCTACACGGCTATCTGTATAAATATGGAAATATCTACACCGCTACCTCTATAAACATGGAAATATCTACACAGCTATCTGTATAAACATGGGTATATCTACAGCGCTATCTCTATAAACATGGAAATATCTACACCGCCATCTGTATAAACATGGAAACATGTACACAGTCATCTGTATAAACATGGAAATAACTACACCGCTGTCTGTATAAACATGATAATATATATACCGCTATCCGTATAAACATGGAAATATCTACACCGCTATCTGTATAAATATGGAAATATCCACACCGCTATCCCTATAAACATGGAAATGTCTACACTGCTATCTGTATAAACATGGAAATATCTACATGGCTATCTATATAAACATGGAATTATCAACACCGCTATCTGCATAAACACGGAAATATCTACACCGCTATCTGCATAAACATGGAAATATCTACATCGTTATCTGTACAAACATGGAAATATCGCCACCATTATCTCTACGAACATGGAAATATCTCCAGCGCTATCTCAATAAACTTGGAATATGTGCACTGCTATCTTTATAAACATGGAAATATCTACTCCACTATCTTTATAAACATGGATATATCTACACTGCCATCTGAATAAACATGGTAATAGCCAGACCGCTATCTGTATAAACATGGAAATATCTACACCACCATCTGAATAAACATACAAATATCTACACCGCTATCTTTATAAATATGGAAACAACTTCACCGCTATCTCTGTAAACATGGAAATATCTACACCGCTACCTGTATAAACATGGACATGTCTACACCGCTATCTCTATAAACATGGAATTATCTACACCGCTGCCTGCATAAACTTCGAAATATCTACACCACCATCTCTAGAAACATGGAAATATCTCCACCGCTATCTGTATAAACATGGAAATATCTACACCACTCTCTGTATAAACATGGAAGTATCTACACCGCTGTCTGTATAAACATGGAAATATGTACACCGCTATCTGTATAAACATGGAAATATCTACACTGCTATCTGTATACACGTGCAAAAATCTACAGCGCTATCTGTATAAACAGGAAAATATCTCCACCGCTATCTGTATAAACATGGAAATATCTACACCGCTATCTTTATAAACATGGAAATATCTACACTGGAATCTCTATAAACATGGAAATACCTAAAACACTATCTGTGTAAACATGGAAATATCTACACAGCTGTCTCAGTAAACATGGAAATATGTACACTGCAATCTGTGTGAGGACGGAAATATCAACACCGCAATCTTTGCAAATATGGAAATATCTACACTTCTATCTCTGGAAACATGGAAATATCTACACCACTGTCTGTATAAACATGGAAATATCTACACCGCTATCTGTATAACCATGGAAATATATACATCACAATCTGTATAAACATGGATATATCTACACCGCTCTCTGTATAAACATGGAAATATCTACACCACTATCTGTATAAACATGGAAATATCTACTCCGCTGTCTGTATAAATATGGAAATATCTACACCACTATCTCTATACACAAGGAAATATCTACACCGCTATCTCTATAAACATGGAAATATCTACATGGCCATCTCCATAAACATGGAACTATCTACACCGACATCTGTATAAACATGGAAATACCTACACCACTATCTGAATAAACATGGAAATATCTACACCACTGTCATTATAAACATGGAATTACCTACACCACCATCTCTATGCACATGGAAATATTTACACTGGTATCTCTACAAACATAGAAATATCAAGACCGCCATCTCTGTAAACATGGAAATATCTACACCGCCTTCTGAATGAACATGGAAATATCTACACCGCCATCTGTATAAACATGGAAATATCTAAATTGCCATCTGAGGAAAATGGAAATATCTACACCACGATCTGTATAAACATGGAAATATGAACACCGCTACCTGTATAAACATGGAAATATCTACACGGCTCTCTGTATAAACATAGAAACATCTACAACACGATCTCTATAAACAAGGAAATATCTCCACCGCTATCTGTATAAACATGTAAATATCTACACTGCCATCTGTATAAACATGGAAATATCTCCATCGCTGTCTGTATAAACATGGAAATATCTCCACCGCTATCTCTATAAACATGGAAATATGTACACCGCTATCTTTATAAACATGGAAATATTTACACCGCTGTCTGTATAAACATGGAAATATCTACAACACTATCTGTATAAACATGGAAATGTCTACATAGATATCTGCGTAACTATGGAAATATTTACAGCGCTCTCTGTGAAAAGATGGAAATATCTACACCACAATCTATGCAAATATGGAAAAATCTACACCGCTATCTCTGTAACCATGGAAATATCTACACCGCTTTATGTATAAACGTGGAAATATCTACACCGCTATCTGCATAAACAACTAAATATCTACACCGATATCTGTATAAACATGGAAATAACTTCACCGCTATCTGTATAAACATGGAAATATCTACACCCCTATCTCTATAAACATGGAAATGTTTACACCGCTATCTGTATAAACATGGAAATATCTACATGGCTATCTCTATAAACATGGAAATATCTATACCGTCATCTGTATAAACATGGAAATACCTACACAGTCATCCGTATAAACATGGAAATATCTACACCACTATCTGCATACACATGGAAATATCTACACTACATCTGTATAAACATGCAAATAGCCACACCGCTATGTGTATAAATGTGGAAATATCTACACTGCCATCTAAATAAACATGGAAATACATACACCGGTATCTTTTTAAATATGGAAATATCTACACCGCTATCGCTATAAACATGGAAATATCTACACAGCTATCTGTATAAAAATGGAAATATCTACACCGCTATCTGTATAAACATGGAGGTATCTGCACCGATGTCTGTATGAACATGGAAATATCTACACCGCAACCTGTATAAACATGGAGCTATCTACAACACTATCTGCATAAACATGGAAATATCTAAACCGCTATCTGTATAAACATGGAAATATCTCCATCGCTATCTGTATAAACATGGAAATACCTACACCGCTATCTCTATAAACATGGATATATCTACACCGCAATCTTTATAAACATGGAAATGTCTACACCGCCATCTCTATAAACATGAAAATATCTACACCACCATCTCCATAAAGATGGAACAATCTACACCACCATTTGTGTAAACATGGAAATAACGACACTGATATCGGTATTAACATTGAAATATCTACACTGCCATCTGTATAACGATGGAAATATCTGCATCGTGAGCAGAATAAACATGGAAATGTCTACAACGCTATCTGCATAAACATGGAAATACCAACACCGCTATCTGTATAAACATGGAAATATCTACTAAGCTATCTGTATAAACATGGAAATACCAACACAGCTACCTGTATAAACATGGAAATATCGACACCGCTATCTGTATAAACATGGAAATATCTACACCACTATACCCATAAGCATAGAATTACCTACAACACCATCTCTATAAACATGGAATTTTCTACACTACTATGTCTATAAACGTAGAAATATCTACACCGCCATCTCTATAAACATGGAAATATCCACACCACGATCTGTATAAACATGGAAATATCTACACCACTATCTGTATAAAAACGGAAATATCTACACCGATATCTCTATAAACATGGAAATGTCTATACCGCTATCTGGATAAGCTTGGAAATAACTAAACCGCTCTCTCCATAAACTTGGAGATATCTACAATGCTATCTGTGTAAACATGGAAATATATAAACCATTATCTCTATAAATATGGAAACATATACAACGCTATCTGTGTAAACATGGAAATATCCACAACGCTATCTGTATAAACATGGAAATACCTACACCGCTATCTGTATACACATAGAAATATCTAGAAAACATCTGTATAAACGTGGAAATATCTACACCGCTTTCTGTATAAACATGGAAACATCTACACTACCATCTGTATAAAGATGGAAATATCTATACCGCGAGCTGTATAAACATGGAAATATCTAAACTGCTATCTGTATAAACATGGAAATACCAACTCCGCTATCTGTATAAACGTGCCAATATCTACACCGCTGTCTTTATAAATATGGAAATATCTACACCAATATCTCTATAATAATGGAAATACCTACACCGCTATCTGTATAAACATGGAAATATCTACACCGATCTCTCTATAAACATGAAAATATCTACACCAACATCTGTATAAACATGGAAATATCTACACCGCCATCTGTATAAACATGGAAATATCTACACAGCCATCTCTATGAACATGGAAATATCTACACTGCTAACTGTATAAAAATGGAAATACCTACACCATTATCTGTATACCCATAGAAATATCTACACCGCTATCCCTAAAAACATGGAAATATCATCACCGCTATCTGCATAAACATGGAAATATCTACACCACTACCAGTATAAACATGGAAATATCTACACCGCTATCACTATAAACATAGAAATACCTACACCGGTATGTCTATAACATGGAAAAATCCACACCGCCATCTGTATAAACATGGAAATATCTACACCGCTATCGGTATAAACATGGAAATACCTATAACGGTATCTGTGTAAACATGGAAATATCTACACCGCTATCTGTGTAAACATGGAAATATCTACACCGCTATCTCTATAAAGATGGAAATATTTACACCGCTATCTGTATAATCGTGGAAATATCTACACTGCTATCTGTACAAACGTGGAAATATCTACACCGCTATCTGTATAAACGTGGAAATATCTACACCGCTATCTGTATAAAAATGGAAATATATGCAATGATATCTGTGTAAACGTGGAAGTATCTACACAACTATCTGTGTAAACTTGGAAATATCTACACCGCTATCTGTGTAAAGATGGAAAAAACTACAACGCAATCTGTGCAAAGAGGAAATATCTACACCGTTATCTCTGTAAACCTGGGAATATCTACACTGCTATCTGTATAATCATGGAAATATCTACACAGCTATCTGTATAAACATGTTATAAATACACCGCCATCTGTATAAACATGCAAATATCAACGCAGTCATCTGTATAAACATGTAAATATCTACACCACCATCTCAATAAACATGGAAATATCTAGACAGCCATATCTATACACATGGAAATATCTACACAGTCATCTGTATAAACATGGAAATTTCTACACCGCTATCTCTGTAAACATGGAAATATCTACACCGCTATCTGTAGAAACATGGATATATCTACAAAGTTATCTGAATAAACTTGGAAATATCTGCAACGCTATCTCTATAAACATGGAAATATGTACAACGCTATCTGTATAAACATGGAAATACCTACACCGCTGCCCTTATAAACAAGGAAATATCTACAACGCTATCTGTGTAAACCTGAAATAACTACAACGCTATCTTTGTAAACATCTACAACACTATCTGTGTAAACATGGAAATGTCTACCCAACTATCTGTGTATACTTGGAAATATCTACACCGCTATCTGTGTAAAGATGGAAATATCTACACCGCAATCTGTGCAGAAATTGAAATATCTACACCGCTATCTCTGTAAGCATGGAAATACCTACACCACCATCTGTATAAACATGGAAATATCTGCACCGCTATCTGTATAAACATGGAAATATCTACAACGGTATCTGTGTAAACATGGAAATATCTACACCGCTATCTGTGTAAACATGGAAATATCTACACCGCTATCTCTATAAAGATGGAAATAACTACACCGCTATCTGTATAATCGTGGAAATATCTACACTGCTATCTGTATAAACGGGGAAATATCTACAATGCTATCTATATAAACGTGGAAATATCTACACCGCTATCTCTATAAAAATGGAAATATATGCAATGATATCTGTGTAAACGTGGAAGTATCTACACAACTATCTGTGTCAACTGGGAAATATCTACACCGCTATCTGTGTAAAGATGGAAAAAACTACACCACAATCTGTACAAAGAGGAAATATCTACACCGCTATCTCTGTAAACCTGGGAATACCTACACTGCTATCTGTATAATCATGGAAATATCTACACCGCTATCTGTATAAACATGGAATAACTACACCGCCATTTGTATAAACATGCAAATATCTACGCAGTCATCTGTATAATCATGTAAATATCTACACCACCATCTCAATAAACATGGAAATATCTAGACAGCCATATCTATACACATGGAAATACCTACACAGTCATCTGTATAAACATGGAAATTTCTACACCGCTATCTCTGTAAACATGGAAATATCTACACCGCTATCTGTAGAAACATGGATATATCTACATCGCTATCTGTATAAACATGAAAATATCTACAACGCTCTCTCAATAAACATGGAAATATGTACAACGCTATCTGTATAAACATGGAAATACCTACACCGCTCCACTTATAAACATTTAAATATCTGCAACGTTAACTGTGTAAACCTGAAATAACTACAACGCTATCTTTCTAAACATCTACAACGCTATCTGTCTAAACATGGAAATATCTACCCAGCTATCGGTGTAAACTTGGAAATATCTACACCGCTATCTGTGTAAAATAGAAATATCTACACCGCAATCTGTGCAAAAATTGAAATATCTACACCGCTATCTCTGTAAACATGGAAATATCTACACCACCATCTGTATAAACATGGAAATATCTACACTGCCATTTGAACAAACATGGAAATATCTACACAGCCATCTCTATAAACATGGAAATATCTACACCGCCATCTGTAGAAACATGGAAATACCTACACCGCTGTCTGTATAAACATGGAAATATCTACACCGCTATCCTTAAAACATGGAAATATCAACACCACTATCCGTATAAACATGGAAATCTCTACACCGCTATTACTATAAACATGGAAATTACTGCAACGCTATCTGTGTAAACATGGAAATATTTACACCACTCTCTGTGTAAACATGGAAATATCCACACCGCTATCTGTATAATTATGGAAATATCTACACCACTATCTCTGTAAACATGGAAATGTCTACACCGCTATCTGTATAATCATGGAAATATTTACACCACTATCTCTATAAACATGAAAATATCTACACCGACGTCTGTATAAAAATGGAAATACATACACAGTCATCTGTATAAACATGGAAATATCTACACTGCCTTGTGTATAAACACGGCAATATCAACACTGCTTCTGTATAAACATGGAAATATCTACACTGCTATCTGTATAAATATGGAAATATGTACAGCACTCTCTGTATAAAGATAGAAATATCTACATCTCTATCTGTATAAACCTGGAAACAACTACACAGCTATTTGTATAAATATGGAAATACTTACACCGATATATCTTTAAACATGGAAATATCTACACCGCTATCTCTACAAACATGGAAATATCTACACCGCTATCTGTATAAACATGCAAATACCTACACCGCTATCTGTATAAATATGTAAATATCTACACCGCTATGTCTATAAACATGGAAATATCTACACCGCTATCTTTATAAACATGGAAATATCTACACCGCTATCTCTAGAAACGTGGAAATATCTACACCGCCTTCTGTAAAAACAAGGAAATACCTACACAGTCATATGTATAAACTTGGAAATATCTACACCACCATCTGTATAAACATGGAAATATCTACACTGCCATCTGTATACTCAAGTAAATAGCTACACAGCCATCCCTATAAACATGGAAATATCTACACCGCTATCTCCATAAACATGGAAATACCCACACCGCTATCTGTATGAACATGGAAATATCTACATCGCTATCTCTATAAACATGGAAATATCTCCACCGCCAACTCTATAAACCTGAAAATATCTACACTGCCATCTCTATAAACATGGAACTAACTACACAGCCATCTGAATAAACAAGGAAATATCTACACTGCCATCTGTATAAACATGGAATTATCTACACAGCCATCTGTATAAACATGGAAATAACTACACAGCCTTCTGTATAAACATGGAAATATCTAAACCGCTATCTGTGTAAAATGGAAATATCTAAACCGCAATCTGTGCAAAGATGGAAATATTTACACCGATATCTCTGTAAACATGGAAATATCTACACAGCTATCTATATAAATATGGAAATATTTACACTGCTATCTCTATAAACATGGAAATATCTACACCTCTCTCTCTATAATTATGGAAAATCTACAACAGTATCTCTATAAACATGTACATATCTACACAGCTATCTGTGTAAACTTGGAAATATCTACACCACTGTCTTTGTAAAGATGGAAATATCTACACTGCAATCTGTGCAAAGATGGAAATATCTACACCGCTATCTCTGTAAACATGGAAATATCTACACCGCTATCTGTATAAACATGGAAATATCTACACCGTTATCTCTACAACCATGGAAATATCTACACCATCATCTGTATAAACATGGAAATATCTACAACGGTATCTGTATATACATGGAAATATCTAAACCGCGAGCTGTATAAACATGGAAATATCTAAAATGCTATCTGTATAAACATAGAAATACCAACTCCGCTATCTGTATAAACGTGGCAATATCTACACCGCTGTCTGTATAAACATAGAAATATCTACACCACTATCTCTATAAACATGGAAAAAACTACAGAGCCATCTCTATAAACATGGAAATATCTATAGCGCTATCTGTATAAACATGGAAATATCTACACCGCTATCTGTATAAATATGGAAATATCTACACCGCTATCTTTATAAACATGGAAATGTCTACACTGCCATCTGTATAAACATGGAAATATCTAAACCGATATCTCTATAAACATGAAAATATCTACACCAACATCTTTATAAACGTGGAAATATCTACACCGACTTCTGCATAAACATGGAAATAACTACACTGCCATCTGTATAAACATGGAAATACGTACACAGCCATCTCTATGAACAAGGAAATATCTACATCGCTAAGTGTATAAAAATGGAAATACCTACACCGCTATCTGTATAAACATGGAAACATCTACACCACTATCTCTATAAATATGGAAGTATCTACATTGCCATCTCTATAAACATGAAAATATCTACACCACCATCTCCATAAACGTGGAACTATCTACACCACCATCTGTGTAAACATGGATATATTTACACCGCTATCTGTATAAACATGGAAATATTTCCGCCGCCATCTGTATAAACATTTAAATATCTACACCACTGTCTCTATAAACACGGAAATATCTACACCGCCATCTGCAAAAACGGGAAAATATCTACACAGTCGTCTGTATAGACATGGAAATATCTACAGCACCACCTGTATAAACATGGAAATACCTTCATTGCCATCTGTATACACATGGAAATATCTACACAGCCATCTGAATCAACATGGAAATAACTACACCGCTATCTCAATAAACATGGAAATAGCTACACCGCTCTCTCTATAAACATGGAAATATCTACACCAGTATCTCTATAAACATGGAAATATCTACACCACCGTCTCTATAAACATGAAAACATCTACACTGCCATCTACATAAACATGAAACTATCTACACCGTCATCTGTATAAATATGGAAATATCTACACGGCCATCGGTATAAAGATGCAAATATCTACACCGTGAGCTGTATAAACATGGAAATAACTACACCGCAATCTGTATTAACACGGAAATATCTACAACGCTATCTGTATAAACATGGAAATATCTACACTGCCATCTGTATACACATGGAAATCTCTACACCGCTGTCTCTATAAACATGGAAACATCTACAACGCCATCTGCAAAAACCTGGAAATATCTACACAGTCATCTGTATGGACATGGAAATATCTACACGACCATCTGTATAAACATGGGAATACCTACACTGCCATCTTTATACACATGGATATATCTTCACAGCCATCTGTATCAACATGGAAATAACTACACTGCTATCTCTATAAACATGGAAATACACCGCTATCACTGTAAACATGGAAATATCTACACCACTATCTCTATGAACATGGAAATATGTACTCCGCCATCTGTATAAACATGGAAATATCTACACTGCCATCTGTATAAAGATGTAAATATCTACACCGTGAGCTGTATATACATGGAAATCCCAACACCACAATCTGTATAAACATGGAAATATCTACAACGCTATCTGTATAAATATGGAAATATCGACTCCACTATCTCTATAAACATGGAAATACCTACACCACTATCTCTATAAACATGGAAATATAAACACCGTCATCTCTATAAACATGGAAATATCTACACCGCCATCTACATAAACAAGGAAATATCTACAAAATCATCTGTTTAAACATGGAAGTATCTACACCACCATCTGTATAAATTTGGAAATATCTACTCTGCCATCTGTACACACCTGGAAATATCTACACAGCCATCTGTATAAACTTGGAATTATCTACACCGCTATCTCTATATACATGGAAATACCTACACCGCTATCTTTATAAACATGGAAATTTCTACACCGCCATCTGTATAAACATGGAAATATCTACACCGCTATCTCTATAAACATGGAAATACCTACACCGCTATCTTCATAAACATGGAAATATCTACACCGCCATCTGTATAAACATGGAATTATCTACATCGCTATCTGTATAAACTTGGATCTATCTACACCACCTTCTGTGCAAACATGGAAATATCTAAACCGCTATCTGTATAAACATGGAAATACCTGCACTGCCATCTGTAGAAAGATGGAAATTTCTACACCAAGATCTGAATAAATATGGAAATATCTACACCACTACCTATATAAACATGGAAATATCTACACCGGTATCTGTGTAAACATGGAAATATCTACACCGCTCTCTCTATAAACATGGAAATATCTACACCACTATCTCTATAAACATGGAAATATCTACACCACCATCTCTATAAACATGAAAACATCTACACTACCATCTACATAAACATGGAACTATGTACACCGTCATCTGTATAAATATGGAAATATCTACACAGCCATCTGTATCTACATGGAAATAACTACACCACTATCTCTATACACATGGAAATACCTACACTGCTATCTCTATAAACATGGAAATATCTACAAGGCAATCTCTATAAACATGGAAATATCTACACCGACATCTCTATAAACATGAAAATGTCTACAATGCCATCTCCATAAACATGGAACTAACTGCATCGCCATCTGTGTAAACATGGAAATATCTACACAGCTATCTGTATAAACATGGAAATATCTACACTGCCATCCGTATAAATATGGAAATATCTACACTGCGAGCTTTATAAACATGGAAATATCTACACCGCTATGTGTATAAACATGGAAATATCAACACTGCTGTCTATATAAACATGGAATTATCTACATCGCTATCTGTATAAAAATGGAAATATCTACAACGCTAACTGGGTAAACATGGAAATATCAACACTGCCATCACTATACACATGGAACTACCTACACAGCCATCAGTATAAATATGGAAACATCCACACCGCTATCTCTATACACATGGAAATACCTATACCGCTATCTCTATAAACATGGAAATACCTACACCGTCATCTCTATAAACATGAAAATATCTACACCGCCATCTCCATAAACATGGAACTATCTACACCACCATCTGTGTAAACATGGAAATATCTACACCGCTGTCTGTATAAACATGGAAATAACTACTCTGAAATCTGTATAAAGATGGAAATATCTACACCGTGAGCTGTATAAATTTGGAAATATCTACACCGCTATCTGTGTAAACATGGAAACACCAACACTGCTGTCTGTATAAAGATGGAAATATCTACACCGCTATCTGTATAAACTTGGAAATATATACACCGCTATCTGTGTAAATATGGAAATATCTCCACCGCCATCTGTGTATACATGGAAATATCTCCACCGCTATCTGTATAAACATGGAAATATCTACACTGTCATCTGTATAAACATGGAAATATAACACCGATATCTGTATAAACCTGGAAATATTTACACCGCTATATCTATAAACATGGAAATATCTGCACCGCTATCTGTATAAACATGGAAATATCTACACCGCTATCTCTATAAACATGGAAATATGTACACCGCCATCTGTATAAACATGGAAATATCTACACAGTCATCTGTATAAAGATGGAAATATCTACACCTCCATCTGTGTAAACATGGAAATATCTCCACTGCCATCTGTATACACATGGAAATATCTACACAGCCATCTGTCTAAACATGGAAATATCAACACTACTAACTGTATAAACATGGAAATATCTACACCACTATCTGTATAAACTTGGAAACATCTACACCGCTATCTGTGTAAATATGGAAATATCTCCACCGCCATCTGTGTATACATGGAAATATCTAAACCGCTATCTGTATAAATATGGAAATATCTACACCACTATCTCTACAAACATGGAAATATCTACACCGCTATCTCTATTATCATGGAAATATCTACAACGACATCTGTATGAACATGCAAATATCTACACAGTCATCTGTATAAACATGTAAATATCTACACCACCATCTCAATAAACATGGAAATATCTAGACAGCCATATCTATACACATGGAAATATCTACACAGCCATCTGTATAAACATGGAAATATCTACACCTCTATCTCTGTAAACATGGAAATACCTACACCGCTATGTGTAGAAACATGGAAATATCTACACTGCCATCTGTATACACGAGGAAATATCTACAAAGCCATCCCTATAAACATGGAAATATCTACACTGCTATCTGTATAAACATGGAAATACCTACACCGCTATCTGTATGAACATGGAAATATCTACATCGCTATCTCTGTAAACAAGGAAATATCTACACCACCATCTCTATAAACATGAAAATATCTACACTGCCATCTCTATAAACATGAAAGTACCTACACAGCCATCTTTATAAACATGGAAATATCTACACTGCTATCTGTATAAACATGGAAATATCTACACTGCCGTCTGTATTAAGATGGAAATATCTACATCACCATCTGTATAAACATGCAAATATCTACACAGCCATCTGTATAAACATGTTAATATCTACACTACCATCTCTATAAACATGGAAATATGTATAGCACTCAATGTATAAAGATGCAAATATCTACACCGCTATCTGTATAAACATGGAAATATCTACATCGCTATCTGTATAAATATGGAAATATTTACACCGCTATCTCTATAAACATGGAAATATCTACACCGCTATTTCTATAAACAGGGAAATATCTACACCAACATCTGTATAAACATGAAAATATCTACACAGTCATCCTCATAAACATGGAAATATCTACACTGCCATCTGTATAAACATGGAAATACCTATTCAGCCCTCTTTATAAACATGGAAACATCTGCACAGCAATCTGTATAAACATGTAAATATCTACACTGCTATCTGTATAAACAGGGAAATATCTACACCGCTATCACTATAAACATGGAAATATCTACACTGCTATGTGTATAAACATGAAAATATTTCCACTGCTATCTCTATCAACAGAGAAATAACTACACTGCTCTCTGTATAAACATGGAAATACCTACACTGCCATCTGTATTAACATGGAAATATCCACACCACCATCTGTATAAAAGTGGAAATATCTAAATGGCGAGCTCTATAAACATGGAAATATTGACACCGCTATCTGTATAAACATGGAAATACCAACACCGCTATCTCTATAAACGTGGTATTATCTACACCGCTATCTGTATAAACATGGAAACATCTACACCGCGATCTGTATGAAAATTGAAATATCTGCACCTCCATCACTATAAACATGAAAATATCTACACTGCCATCTCCATAAACATGGGACTATCTACAAAGACATCTGTAGAAACCTGGAAATATCTACACTGCCATCTGTATAAAGATGTAAATATCTACAACGTGAGCTGTATAAACATGGAGACATTTATACCGCTATCAGTATAAACATGGAAATACCAACACCGCTATCTGTATATACTTGGAAATATCTACACCGCTATCTGTATAAACATGGAAATATATACAAAGCTATCTCTGTAAACATGGAAATACCTAAACCGCTATCTCTATAGACATGGAAATATCTACACCGCTGTCTCTATAAACATGGAAATATATACACAGACATCTCTACAAACATGGAAATGTCTACAACGCCATCTAAATAAACAAGGAAATATCTACACTGCCATCTATATAAACATGGAAATATCTACACCGCCATCTGTATAAACATGGAAATATCTACACTGCCATCTGTAGAAAGATGGAGTTATCTTCACTGCCATCTGTATAAACGTGGAAATATCTACACCATGATCTGTATAAACATGGAAATATCTACACCCATATCAGTAAACATGGAAATATCTACACCGCTATCTGTGCAAAGATGGAAATATCTACACCGCTATCTCTGTAAACATGGAAATACCTACACCGCTATCTGTATACACATGGAAATATCTACACCGGTATCTCTATAAACATGGAAATATCTACACTGCTATCTCTATAAACATGGAAATATCTACACCGTTATCTGTATAAACATGGAAATATATACAGCTCTATCTGTATAAACATGGAAACTTCTACACCACGATTTGTATGAACATGGAAAGATCTACACCGCTATCTCTATAAACATGTAAATATCTACACTGCTATCTGTATAAACATGGAAATATCTACACCACTATCTGTATAAACATGGAAATATCCACACTGCCATCTGTATAAATATGGAAATATCTACACCGCTATCTCCATTGACATGGAAATATCTACACCGCCATCTGTATAAACATGGAAACAACTACACAGCTAACTCTATAAACGTGGAAATATATACACCGCCATCTCAACAAACATGGAAATATCTACAGCGCCACCTACATAAACAAGGAAATATCTACACTGCCATCTATATAAACATGGAAATATCTACACCGCTATTTGAATAAACATGGAAATATCGACAGTGCCGTCTGTAAAAAATGGAAATATCTACACAGTCATCTGTATAAACATGGAAATATCTACACCACCATCTGTATAAACGTGGAAATATCTACACCGCCATCTGTATAAACATGGAAATAGCTACACAGTCATCTGTATAAACATGGAAATATCTACATCACCTTCTCTATAAACATGGAAATATCTACACCGCCATCTCTATAAACATGAAAATATCTACACCTCCATCTCCATAAACATGGAACTATCTACACAGCCATTTGTGTAAACATGGACATATGTACACCTCTATCTGTATAAACACGGAAATATCTACACTACCATCTTTATAAACATGGAAATATCTTCATCGTGACCTGTATAAACATGGAAATATCTACACCGCTATCTCTATAAACGTGGAAATATCTACAGCGCTATCTCTATAAACATTGAAATATCTACACCGCTATCTCTATAAACATGGAAATATGTACACCGCCATCTCTGTAAACATTGAAATATTTACACCGCCATCTACATAAACTAGGAAATATCTACACCGCCATCTATATAAACATGAAAATATCTAAACCACCGTCTGTATTAACATGGAAATATCTACACTGCCGTCTGTAGAAAGATGAAAGTACCTTCACCACGATCTTTATAAACATGGAAATATCTACACCGCTATCTGTATAAACATGGAAATATCTACAATGCTATCCGTATAAACATGGAAATATCTACACCATGATCTGTGTAAACATGGAAATGTGTACACCGCTATCTGCATAAACATAGAAATATCTACACCGCTATCTCTATAAATATGGAAATATCTATACCACTATCTCTATAAACATGGAAATATCTACATCGCTATCTGTATAAACATGGAAACATCTCCACCGCTGTCTGTATAAACATGGAAATATCTGCACCGCTATGTGTATAAACATGGAAATATACACACCGCTATCTGTATAAACATGGAAATACCAACACTGCTATCTGCATAAACTTGGAAATATATACACCGCCATCTCTATAAACATGGAGATATCTTCCCCGCCATTTACATAAACAAGGAAATATCTACACCGCCATCTATATAATCATGGAAATCTCTACACCGCCATCTGTATAAACATGCAAATGTCTACACTGCCATCTGTAGAGAGAAATATCTACACCGCGATCTCTATAAACATGGAAATATCTACATCGCTATCTGAATAAACATGGAAATATCTACAACGCTATTTGTGTAAACGTGGAAATATGTACACCATGATCTGTATAAACATGGAAATAACTACACCGCTTTCTGTATAAATATGGAAATATCTACACCACTGTCTCTATAAACATGGAAATATCTACACCGCTATGTGTGTAAACATGGATATATCTCCACTGCTATCTGTATAAACATGGAAATATCTACACCACTATCTGTATAAACATGGAAATACCTACACCGCTATCTGTTTAAACTTGGAAATATCTACACTGCCAGGAGCTCAAGAGCTGCCTGGGCAATACAGCAAGGCCTCATCTCTCCAAAAAATAAGAAATATTAGCTGGCCATCGTGGTGTGCACCTGTAGTCCCAGCTTCTTGGGAGGCTGAGGTGGGAGGATCCACAGAGCCCAGAAGTTTAAGGCTGCAGTGAGCTTGGATAACGACTGCACTCCAGCCTGGATGACAGAACAAGAACCTGTTTCAAAAAAGAAAAAAGAAAAAAAAACCTAAAAACTAAAAACTGGATGTAGTTTGCTAGTAACTAAACAGCAAATTAATTGTAACATGCTTACTTATCAACGATGTCTTTCTTCTTTGATCATTAACCTGCTCACTAAGAAGCTGCTGAAGTCCATGGTAGTGACAGGTACATGTCTGCATCCTTGTCCTGACCTGCATCTTCTTTGATTGTCCCCATCTGTGTCTCCAACTGGCACTGCCGAACCGTCTTGCTACCTGATCGATGTTGTACTGAACCGGACTGCTAACTGATCAATGTTGTCGAGCTCACTGCACAAAGCTGTTCTTACAAGGTAGATTTCTGCCTGGAATAGCCATACTTACACTGTTTATATTCCTTACTCCTGACCCATCCAACGCAGCACAAGTTCTATTTATTGCCATAGAAACATAGGTCATTTGGAAACACCTCCTTCATTTCTATGGAATGTTCAAACATTTCTGACATTTTGGACTCTGTTCTAGCCTCTTGTTAAATATATCCAGAAAAGAGACAAAGCTTTATGAGGGGGCTATATGCACACATATGCTATAGAATAAGCTATCTAAATGCTTAAAAATACTTTCCATCTGTCACCGCACCTTAATAGGTACACAGAAATTAAGTATGTGTATATCTGTCTGTATAGATACGTATAAATATATATCCCCAAAACAAAAACTCATTCTCTTACTTATACATAGGTAGAATATAGGTGAATATACATATACATTTATAGGTAGAACAAAAAAAAACCCTCAGCCTCTTTAGGGCCATGTGTTTTCTCTGAGTAATTGTCACAATTAATTAAAATACATGTGTATGCCTTTTTAGATAAATTTCATCAGACCAGTTTCTGTCTGGTTGGAAAATAATAACTGCCTATTTGCTAAGTGCCCCTGCCCCCATACTATGTTCCAGTGAACTAAAGACCTCTGGCAATCATATATTTACAACTCAGCAAGATTAAACAATTTATTGTTATTTATGACATCCAAGCTGGATCTTCTGTATTATATTCCACATTAGCATCTATCACCTTACATTTGGGAGATCCTGTCCAAAAAATGATTATGCCTCCTAACCAAACATTCAGCAGGGCTGCAGGAACAGGCCCCCTGAACAAACATCCTGCCAAAGTACTTTAAAGCACCGTGAGCTGCCACAGCTGTGCATTTTCAGATGACTCAGCAGATTAGCGTGGAGTCTCTTAGCCTCTGCTTGGTCTGTTCCTTTCAGTGATCTCTCACATGGCCCAGTCCATTCGGTTTGAAAATCCTCATGAAATGAGCAGATTATGATCTGGCTTCAGTAGAGGGCCATGGGGTGGGCATGGAGGGGAGAGGGTTTGCTCTTAACACAGCCTGAGCCTCAGAAAGGTTTCAGATGGAAAAGCATGGCACTGACTCAGCTCATGCTTAACAGGAAATAATGCACAGACCACACCAAAAAAGCCCTTTATGTTGTGTGAAAGTCTATGCCGGAGCAGCTGCTGCCACCTCATGTACTGTGATAGAGTGTGCATGTGTGTGTTTGTGTGTGCATGAGTGTGAGTATGCACACAAATGTGTGCTGGGAGGGGGAGGAGATCACACCTTCCACAGTCGCCACCTCAGCCTTAGCTAGCAGCGTGGAGAATTGCCAAAAGTCAAGAGGAAGCTGCACCAAAGCAACTGTGATCACCACATCAGCAGGCGCTTTCTGGTTAGTAAAGCTACTGGGACTGAAAAACACACACGATCTCGTCCTTCTTTTATTTTAATCAGAGCAAAATATTTTTATAATTGTGTTCTATGAATAAATAATTCATAATGCTGTAACCCATTATCACATTCAATCCTCCCAACAACCCTAGAAGATATGTAGACAAGTATTATTACTTTCCCTATTTTTATAAATGAGGAAATAAACCCCAGGAGGCTAGGCGACTTCCCCACGGTCATAGAAGTTGCAAACAGTAGTATCATGATTCAAATCCAAAGCTTCTCCTTTTGTCTTTATCATTTTAATTTTGAAGGTAATGCATATGCATGTATGATCTTTTAAATCCAGAGATGTATATGGAATAGATAGGAAAAGGGACTCTCCTTCCCCATTATACACCCCCTCCACCCAAGCTATATACACTGTTGACTAGAGTATGTCCTTTCAATCCTATTTTCTATGCCTACATTATATACAGAAAAGCAGGATTACGTTACACACAATATTCCAGTCATTGCTGTTTTTCACCAACAAGCTATCATTCACATCTTTTTCATACTACATATAAATTTATATCCTTTATTTTAGTGGTGTATATTGTGCAGTTGTGTCATAAATTATGTACCTGTTCTCTGTTGAATATATAGATTTTTTCTGAGTTTTTCCTTAGCAAAATGCTGCAGTGAGTACCCTTGTACACAGATGTTTGTACATTTGTTCTAGAAAAATCTACAGCAAAGATTCTTAGATTAAGAGATTCCCAGGTTATTAGAAAACTACTCTATTAATTTAGATATATACTTCCAAATTGCCTGACCAAAAAGTTATGTCAATTTAACTTCTATGAACAGTATAAAAACATGACAATTTTCCATCACCTACACCAACTCTGGGTAATTTCATCTTTTTTACAAGTTGATGGATTGTTTTAATTTATATTTCTCTGGTTATTAATAAGGTTGGCCACCTGTTCATGTGTTATTATTGATGATATTTGTATTGAATTGTTTGAATTTTCTTGATTTCAAAAAATGTTTTACATGTCATAGATATTAAATATTTGTTGTAAAACTCTCCTTCCAGTATTGTGTATGTGTTTGCTCAAGTAGAATAAACTCTCGTCCTCTGATTTCAGATTCCTTTCTCTTTCCATTAGAAATCCCTAAATGTAAAACTACATATTGATAGCTAAAAACCAGGATGTTTACTAGAGAAAAAGAATACAAAGGCAATAATTAAATATTATATTTATACAAAATACCTACTAGTACAAACTTAAAAAGAGAAAGTAAAAGTCAAATGCTTCTACGACTTCAGACTAAGAAAAAGAACTTTTGAGGTTGAATGTTCCTGAAATTTTTCTTTTCATACAACTACGGACATGACTTCAAAAGTTGATGTGACTAAAAAATGTAAGATATGAAAGATATTTGAAGACTCAGAGAAGGTGGATTTTCATTTTAACAAGTCACATATATATTCTAGATATCCTCTTATTCGTAACTAAGAGAGTCAAATCAGATGAAAGAATCTAAAAATTTCCCTTTGACTGTGTTAAGTAGAAGTAGTAGAGGCATATTGGCCAAATCTTGAGTGTTTGCAAATTGACTCTTAAGGCTATAGGCTGGCACAGGTCATTGAAGCCCTAGCTTTTTATCTTTAATTTTAAAATCCCCAAACAATTTATACTAATTTTTCTTGTCCATTATTTCCAAATAATCTTGTTTAAAGGTTATTACAGTGCTTGCTCATGTTACTGTTGTCTAACAGAAGGGTATCCGGGGCCTTAAAACTGAGAGGGTTAGGATTAATGATTCCAATACCTATGCTTGGACATCTCCAAAAGTGGGTTCCAACTTCTTGTCCTCAAGTCTGTATAGAAACTAGCAAACTTCCAGAGTTCACAAAAGGCTCAAAGAGAACAGATGTTTTATAGAAAATTCTTAGAGCAAGTTTCACGCATAATGTTGCTGATGCGTGTCTGCCTTTTCAATAAACATCACTATGCTTTATCACAAGATTTAATAAAGCAGCTTAGTTTAAAATGCCATCTGGGTCTCTGGACACATTAAACAAAGCTTAAAATAACCACCCCAGCGACTGGGAGGACCCAGCTGTTCTCATAATCTGTCCCACTCCTTTTACTTCCCCATAAAAAGAGTGAATGAAGACCACAGACTAAAAGCATCCAGAAGGAACTGACACAAACAGGGAGATAGATGGAGCCAAGGGCTCCTGTAAGTTTGCTATTGCTCACATAATAGATTTGCTAATTCCACAACCTGCGGATGGTGATTAAGAACGGGAAGCACAAAGAGGGAAGAGAGAATCATAGAAGGGCTCATTCAAGTTTTCTAACGTATCACAAACCTGTCCTCCCTAATGTCTGGATCATAGCAGCCCATTCCATTCACCTATTCTCTAGTGAACTCCAATAGAAAATACAAAGCCATCACCACCCAGTTCTTTCTCCCTTCTAGAGATGAGATATTAGCCACCCAATCCCAGATTCTCAGATCCATTCCAGGAAAGAAGCCCTAGGTATTGAAGCACAGCTTTCCCTCCCTCCCTTCTTTCTTCCACCCCAAGATTTGTTCCCCAGATAGTTCTAGTAAATGCAAAACCAAGTATATTCTCATTCTTTAGAGCAACCAGCTTTTCATGGCCAACTGGAATCAAACACAACCTGCACAAACATCTATCTGGAGGACACTCCCAAGGCTCCTACTGAGCCAGCCTTCTGCATACCACTGCATTTCAGCTTCCTAGTTCACAAGACACTGAGACATTCTTGAATTCTGCAAGGTGCACTGTGTGTTAATATCTTGGCTGCTCATCATGTGGCCAATAAAGGGCATGACTAGTCAACAAATAAATTTTCTCTTGGCTAAAACTTGCAACAAAACTGTAAGCTGTTTACCAAGGGGCCCACTACAGGTTATATTCAATATATACAGTCAAATCCTAACTATCTGAGATATATTCAGTTGACCATACACCTTTATATTTCAGTAAAAGGTCTTTACATTTCCCAGTGCTATCGATGTTACAAAGTGCTTTCATATGCAGTGCTTCATCTGATTTCCAGGATAATTAAATGATCCTGTCATACCTGATTTTTAGATGAGGAAACAAGTGGTTTCTGGGTATTTCAAGAGGCTAACGCATCTGCCCTCCAACTTGTATGTGAAAACCAAAAACAAAATTCCAAGGCCCTTCAACCATCTGAATGGACTTTGACTCTTTTGGTCAATATATGGCAGAGCTAGGAAAAGAAGGTGAGTCTTCCAGCTGCTGATACAGGGTTTTTTCTGCCATACTCCATTACCTCCAAGGCTAAAGTCAAAAGAGGGTGTGGTTATCACATGAAAAAATCTGGTTTGGATTTCCCAAATGTGTATGTAGTATTTGGGGATTTACCTTAATTTAACCTACAGTTCTTTGGGGTTGTAACAGTCTGACTCCATTTTTGAAAACAAAACAAAATCGATTTTAAATGCTGAATTATAGATCTTTGCTGTCCAGTATGGTAGCTACTAACCACTTATGGTTATTTGCATTTCTATTTTAATTAATTAAAATTCAGTAAAATGCAAAATTCAGTTCTTCAGTTGCTCTAGCCACATTTCAAGTGTTACAGTAGTCACATATGGCTAGTGGCTGGGACAATGCAGATTATAGAACAGTTCCATCATCAAAGAAACTTCTATTGAACAGTGCTATTATATAATGTCATCTCCAGAGAAAGAAGACTTTAGAAAAAGTCAGAAACGGCCGGGTGCAGTGGCTCACACGTGTAATCCCAGCACTTTGGGAGGCCAAGGCAGGCAGATCCCTTGAGGTCAGGAGTTCAAGACCAGCCTGGCCGACATGGTGAAACCCCGTCTCTAGTAAAAATACAAAAAATTAGCTAGGCGTGGTGGTGCATGCCTGTAACCCCAGCTACTCAGGAGGCTGAGTTGGGAGAATCACTGGAACCCAGGAGGCAGAAGTTGTAGTGAGCCAAGATTGCGCCACTGCACTCTAGCCTGGGTGACAGAGCAAGACTCCATCTCAAAAAAAAAAAAAAGAAAAAGAAAAAGTCAGAAACATCTTGAGGCAGGCATAGTGCTGTCATCTGTCCAATATTGAAGATGATTTAAGAATAAGAAAGAAGAAGAGAACAAAGAAGAGAAAAAGAAGTTGCCTTAGGTGTACCTACCCAGAAAAGGACAAAGGCATTCTTGTAGTCATTGTGTTGTATTTTAGCTCTTAAACTTTTTAAGAGATTAGAATAATTTGACACATAGAAGATCTAAACCACTGAAGAGGCTCTGAAGCAGATAAAAGTAGAAAGAAAATAAAAAACTAATTAGTTACAAACTAAGCTTAACCACAATTCATTTAAACGATACTATTTACTCTTCACATGATTGGTTTTTCTTTTGCTTTATAGTATGACATAGTTTATGTCTTTAAAGGGGAATTAAAATATTTCTGGGAATTTTTAAAAGTAAGTTCACACAGCCACATAAAAACTACAGAAACAGATAAAACCTATCTTCTCATTTATTCCCTAATCCATTCAAATTAAATATAAAAATCCAAGCAGCCACAGTATTATTCAAAAAAGCAAAAGTGAGACAAAACAAAATTCATTTGTCACCTGTGGAGGTAGTTAGCTCACCTAATCTTCACTCCAAACACCAGTAATTTTTAAAAGACAGAAATAAACATATGTTCTGCCTTCCCAGAAGGAACTATGTTTCAGGGTAGCCAAATAACCCAGTTGTGAAGAAAATGGTCTGCTTATAGAAAAATGCCAGCTAAAACATGTAGATAGAATTAGAGAATTAGAAATTCACCATTTGGAAACCCCTAATGAAATAATCAACTCAAGCAAGGATCATTAATAAATGCTAAAACAATCAAGTAACTATTGATACAGAATATAACTGAATATACACATGGTACAAAGTTCACGTCACAGACTACTGGCTTGACCCAAGGGGGAATATAGCAGAGGAGATAGGCAGTGATCACCCTAACCTTGCGATCATCTCACCATCACTAATGATGGGATGTGAATACACATTATTGCCTATGAAATAGTCTTTAAAAAAAGAAGTTGAACCTGAATCTAACTAAACCTTGCAATGGGCTGAACGTGTATGTCTTCCCAAAATTAATATGTTGACATCCTAACCCCAAAGGTGCTGGTATTAAAAGGTGGGGCCTTTAGGGGGTCATTAGATCATAAAGACAGAGGCTTCATGATTGGAATTAGTGCCCTTATAAAAGAGGCCCCAGAGAGCTAGCTAGTCTCTCCCACTATGTGAGGGCCCAGCAAGAAGGCCAATCTATGAACCAGAAAGTTGGTCCTAACCAGATATCAAAACCACATGCTCCTTGATTTTAAACTTGCTAGACTTTGTCTCAAAAAATAAAAGGACATTTCATAATAATTGAGGAAATCTGAATGTGGACTGGGTAATAAATGATATAAAAAAGCCATTTTTTATTTTGTTTGAAAAGATGATTTTGTAACTATACAGGAAAATGTTCTTATTTTTTTAGAAATCTGTACTAAAGAATTTAGGGGTAAAATATCATTTTCTTTAATATACTTTCAAACCCAAGCAAAAAATAGTCATGACACAAATATAGCAAAATGTTTACAATCTATGTTCTATGCTTGCCTGTGAGTGCCATTAATCTCATCTCTCTGCTTTTCTGAAAGTTTGAAAATTTCAAAGTTTTATAATAAATTTTTTTACATCCCATAATTTTATAATAATTTTTTTGAAGTTTGAAGCAAATCAACAACTATAGCTTCAAAAATATCCTGACCCACAATAAACATTGAACAGGGTATATTTCTCCCATTTCCTAAAAAAGTTGGCCCAGGAAGGAGTATGAGAGCTGCCATAGCTCTCCCAAGGCTCATTATTCTCCATCACTCCATGGGAAATCCCAAAATAAATTTTTTAAAAAGTTGTTTAAATTTATAATGTTTTTGATTCTATAATAATTTTATAATAAAATAATTGTAAAATGTTTTTGATTTTATAATTTATAAAAATTTTTATACATGTTTATGTTTGAAATGTCTATTTCAAACTTTATGAGATATTAAAATATAAGTAATATAGTTCATCATTTTAGAAATGCCATGCTTTTCTTCTCCAGCAATTACATAATCAAAGAGTAACTGTAGTTTTTCCTAGAACATTGCTTTGTAGGCTGGGCATGGTGGTTCATGACACTTTAGGAGGCCAAGGCAGGCAGATCTCTTGAGATCAGGAGTTTGAGACTAGACTGGGCAACACAGAGAAACCCTATGAGTAGTAAAAACACAAAAATCAGCTGTGCGTAGTGGCGTGCACCTATAGCCCCAGCTACTCAGGAGGCTGAGGTGGGAAGATCACCTGAATCTGGGGAGGTCAAGGCTACAGTGAGCCAAGACTGTACCATTGCACTCCAGCCTGGGCAACAAAGTGAGACCCTGTCTCAAAAAAAAATGAAATTTAATTTAAAAAAAGAAAATTGCTTTGTAAAATTAACTTTTTCAATCAAAACCAAGATTTTTCAGATATAGAGAATGCAGCCCACTGGTCAGATTTGTCAGTTCAAAGAGAAAAAATTCTAGTTTCCTATTTTTCTAGCCTGCTTATGATTATCCAATAGGATATCAAAAAAGACCAAAGCCTTTGGGATCCATGTTCAGTATTCCTGAGTCTAACTCAGGATGCCAAATCAGGAGACAAGCACATTCTCATCAATTTTCAATCATTCGAGACCAATTTTGCTTATAATTATCCAGTTCTTTTAGACCACCTTTCTCCTGAAGCCAGCCTTATGGCTATTCACTTCACTTTAGCATAAGCCCCCAAGAAGGTGAACAAAATGAGGAAACGATTGGTTAAAGTTGGCGTTTGAAATTCTGAAACATGTCCACCATTCCCTTCACCCATGCCCGCCCCTCTTAGAAGTAGTACTTTCAGATTATTTAAGAGTCGATGCTTCTATGTGGATTTTGTCAGCTGTCCTTTATAACAGCTAGTGCGTTTAATTTGACTCTATTTTAAGCATATATTGACCTATGCTAATTATCTGTTAAAATAAATTCCACTCTTAGAGTTAATAAAGTGTGTTTGTCATGGAAGACTCATTGAAGTAAGAAGATGAGGAGCCCTTATGGTAAAGTGGGACAAGAAATAATAAGACATAATAATTTTCCCATGCAAATCAACAACCGTAGCTTCAAAAATATCCTGACCCACAACAAGTATTGGACAGGCCATGTTTCTCTCACTCCCTAAAAAATTGGCTCGGGAAGGAGTATGAGAGCTCCCATAGCTCTCCCAAGGCTCATTATTCTCCATCACTCCACAGGAACAGCCTGTCAGAGAAGAGTGAAAGACCATTTGTCAACCTCTCTTCAACTCCCTGATTCTAGCCAAACTTCATCAATCTCAAGTGAGGAGCCAGAGAGAAATCAAACCCCATATATCCAGCATCATTGTCTACTGGAGTCAAAAATCACAATTCCACTACCCACCCCAACACCACTGGCCCTGTTTCTCCCAATTGCTTTTTATTGTGTTTTTTAAAAAATCCTCTTTCCCTATCCCTGCAACACCGAGAAGGAGGAATTATAGTAGATAAATATGAAGCATGGAGATCCTTTAAAAATGTTTTTAATAATAAATGAGAAAATGAAAAGGAAAGGGTTGGGAAGGAAGGAGGGAATACAAATGCCAGGGAAATGTTCAGTTTTGCTTTTAAAGATGTTAACACTCATTTATACATCTGCAAGACACTCCCCTTAAAGACAAGTTCTATGAGTGTGGGTCTGGTTGCATGAATAAGGATAAAATTACCTTTTTAGACGATGTTTCCCACATATCATTCAGAGACCCCTGAAGTTAGGTATCCCTCTTGTAGATGTCCTTGAGATGCTGGGAAAGAGGAAACTGGGATACGGGTCTATGCCAAAAGGTGCTTCTAGTTATAGGACAGAGAGGAAAGGGGCAGAGGGAGAAAAACCCGAAGTCTGAGAATCTGGATTGCAGAAGACTACCGAGGTCGTGGGAGAAGGGAGAGGAAACAAGGATGAAAAGCGAAAGGGGAAGAGGCATGAAATGTTGTCAAATGTCAAAAGGCATTTGGAGAGAAGTTGGGAATTGCATTAAGAAAACCACTGCAAATCTCATTTCAGACCATTTAGAGATATGCCCCCTGGGAACTGCGAGCTCAGGCTGTTTAGCATCAAACAAATGGATCCACTCCATCCCTACCCTAATTAAATAAATCATTCAGTAATTCCACTGGGTTAAAGAACCAAAATATTAAAAACCTTCAGGACCTACTCTTGCCAAATATGTCAGGGATCGTGTGTGTGTGTGTGTGTGTGTGTGTGTGTGTGTGTGTGTGTGTGTGTGTGTTCTGAGACACCACTACTGTTAAATAGGCAGAGCTAAGACTTAGGGGACTGGCAGATTATTGCAAAAAGGGCACGGGGAAGAGGGACTATGTTGTGAGCCTGGGAAAGAAGTTTGTGTGGGGACTGTGGGCAGTGAACGCGTTGGGAACAATATGGAAAACTGGGAGCTGCCTTGGAATCTACAGGGCCGGGTAAGAGAATGTCCGAAAGAAAAATGAGCAGGTGCGGGATGTGTGCAGAGACGGAGAAGAGTCCAGGGCACCCGGAGTGGCTCCAGGAACGACGGACACCCCTCAAGGCTTTTGGGGGCAGTGGGTACTAATAGAACCCAGTGTCCGGGGTGCGCCGGGGAGGCTGTGAGCGCGGCGGGAGTGGGGCGCTGGAGGGTGAGGACGCGGGAGTGAGGAAGCAAAGCCTGGGCCGGGCAGGGGCCTCCCAGCTGGGCCCGGAGGCAGCAGGGGGACAAGGGCTAGGAGAGGGCATGGCGGCAGCGCGGCGGGAAGCGAGGGGCATCCGGACACTCACCCCGTTGGCCGCAGCCATCTGCCCCACGATCTCGATGGCCGTCCTGCTAAAGTACCTGCCGTCGCTGCCCACCACCGTGGTGCAGCCCCGGCGGTCGCGCAGGTCGATGGACGATAGCACGCTCTGGATGAATTTGGGCAGGTAGTTGCGCTGGCCCTCGAAGAGGCCGGTAGGTCGCCTCAGACCCCCGCCGCCGGCCGGCCGCCGGTCCTCGTAGGGTGCGGTGGGCACTGTCAGCACCGGGATGGGGCTCCCCTCCGTGGCGCCTCCTGGCCGGTCCTGCTGAGGCTTCCGGGGCCGGAGGCAATTTGCAGCCTGCCGGGGGCCTCCGCCCACCTGGCCACGCACCGGGACTCCGCCTCGTGCCCAGGCCCCCTCTCCGGCAGGTCGGCACCCTGCGCTCTGCACCCGCCCGCCTGGGGACTGCCCGCCCCTCCTCTCCGTGTGGCTGCTCGCTGACTCCCTCGGCGGAGATTGCTTCTGCCTTCCTGTAAAGTTTTCTCCCGCCCACCTTCTCCGCTGCCAGACCGCCCGAGGTGTCCTCAGTTTCTCCCCAAGTTGGACTCACTTTCGGGGTGTCCCAAAAGCCTGATTCCAGGGCCTGCTAGCCCGACCCCGGTGACGCCTGCACCCGCGCCTGGCCCCAGCCTTCACGCGCGATCACCGCCCTCCGGGGCACACCCTCCACCAGAAAACAGCCGGCGGGCGGCGAGACTTTGGGCAGAGTCCGGGTTCCTCTCCGGCGCCAGGCCCGTCTCCCTGTCTCCCTGGGAGTGTGCAGCCTACATGCACCAGTTTCTCTTTAGAACAAGCACGGGGAGGGATTTGGGAGGGGGCTGAAACCTTTTGCCATCAGCGAACAGCCTCAGCCAAAAATAACCCTGGAAAGGCGAGCTAAGAATGGTTATCTCCTGCCAGCGCTGAAATCGGAGGCTGGGCGCTGCCTGTGGGGTGTGTGTGTGTGTGTGTGTGTGTGTGTGTGTGTGTGTACCCTCCCACCCCGACCATTTGTTGAAGGGAATCACCACTGTCAGACTTCAATCCAACAGGACCCACTCGAGCCATCCACACTTTCCCCAGCCTCCTCCAAAACAGCACACTTTCCGGTATGGACAATTCTTTTTTTTTTTTTTTTTTCACTTGTTTGTTTGTTGTGGTGGTTGCAACAGCAGCAACACAGATGACACATATTTCCCTATTCTTCTCGCCCTTCTCACCCTCCCTACCCAGCTCCTGCCTTAGAAACAGGCTTGGCCTACACTGTATCTGTCCACACTGCCTGAACTCTTCCCTGAATTAATCGTTTTCAATAGGAGGGGGCTAAATCCCTTATTAATGCCCTACCAGGAGTGAATGAATAAAGCCAAGTTAAAGGGGAACTGGGTACCACATACTGTGCTAGGTTCCTTTGCATGTATCCTTTCATTCTGCTGGAGCTAAAGATGTTCTGCCTCCTCTCCATAAAACGCACCCAAACTCCAAAACCAGGAAATTCTCCATAGAAAATAGGAGTGAAGAGAGACAAGACTAACAGGATAAACCGCAAAGCAGGAAGAAAGTTTTGTCTCCCATTTCGCTCAAGGAATTTTTGGACCCACCAAGGCTACTGTCCTGAAAGATCCTGCTGCTTCTCCTTCCCCAAATATTGTCCACTTCCTGAGAGTAAGGCTGACTTGCCGCAGGCTTATAAAGTGTTTGGTCACAGTAAGACAACTGTGAGTAATAACACACATTGTATACTGTTTTGCAATTGATAAAAGGCTTTGCATCTGTTTTTTCTTTGGAGGCTGAAGAAAAGAATAATGGTATTCACGCAATTCCCATTTTACAGATGAAAACAAGAGGACTTTTTCTGTGAAGTCAGGAAAGTGGTTACAATGGTACTTTCTGCCTGTCCGAATTATGTATTGCACCTCCCCTTTCTATTAATAACATTGAAGTGTGATGGGACAACCACTGAAGCCGTCAGTTGAAACCTGCTGGGACTTTTTAGCCATTCTCTTCAACATAAAGAATGGGTGTTTTTGGAGGGGGTGAGAGGAATGGGGAAATGTTGTCAAAGAGTACAATGTTTTAGTTGAGACAGGAAGAATACATTTTGTTGAGATCTACAGCACAGCATGGTGACTGTAGTTTACAATGAAGTATTGTGTATTTCAAAATTGCTAAGACAATAAATTTCAAATGTTCTCACCACAAAAAAGATAGGTTTTGAGGTGATGAATCTATTAATTCTCTGGATTTAATTATTCCACAATGTATACATATATCATAACATCACATTATACCTCCGTAAATACATACAATTTTAATTTGTCAATTAACATTTTTTTAAAAGAATAGTGTGGCCAGTTGGGGAGGTAGTTTTTTTTTTTTCCTCTAGTCTCTACTCAGTCTCCAAGATCCCATTTCCCATAAAATTCCTGTCACCCAGGTGGAGTGCAGTGGCACAATCATGGCTCACTGCACCCTCTCCCTCTTGGGCTCAAGCGATCCTCCCGCCTGCAGGTACATGCCACCACGCCCAGCTAATTTTTGTAGCTTTTGTAGACATGGGGTTTCACCATGTTGCCTAGGCTGGTCTCGAACTCCTCAGCTCAATCAATCTGCCCACTTTAGCCTCCCACAGTGCTGGGATTACAGGTGGGAGCCACCAAGCCCAACCCATAAAGTTCCTAACTTTTTATCTCCCTGGGAGTGCACAGCCTACACACACCAGTTTCTCTTTAGAACATACTTAAGAGTCTTGGCTTAGCATCCAACAGACAGAACTTTAACACTTCTACGGATCTGTGCACCTGTCTATGGTGTGGGGTTTTTAAGATCTCTTTCTAATGACACTTTATTTTGCAAAGCAGGACAGTTTCATTCCCAGAAGAGCAGGTATGGTAAATCCTTTGTTCCAGTAATGAAGACAATGATCCAAACCCTAAGCCTCAGAGAAGCCCAGAAACCCTCCAGGCCTCCATCTCTCTGCTCCTAGCACCTGCCTCTCTCTTGACATCAACATCATTCTCCCCTCTCACAGCCCAGCTCCTTCCACAGACCCAGGGATTAGGCACCAGCACCTCAGACTAGATTTTAGAGAATTACCATTCAAGAGGCAATCCTCTTCCCTTGGTTCCAATTTCAAGGTTCTCAAAGACTGGAACAGGGCTAGTTTGAGGCAATGTGCCCCATCGCATAGCCAGAAAGAACCTTACAGTGAAAAGGAAAACAATTCTTCCAAAGTAAGGGGGTGCTGATCCCCAGAGGGAGGACAGATGGGCAAACAAACAGTAACCGGGCCACCACATGCTTCACACTCACTGATCAAGGACTTCTAAAACCACTTTTCTTTTCTCTGAATTTATATAGGATTTTGTATCACTCATAAAGGAATGTCTTATAGGCTGATAACACCTTTCTATTCATGCTTACACTTAACGTTTAGGCTAGGATAATTTCCTAACCTCAGTGTCCTCACTATAAGATGGGAATTATTATAATCCCTACCTCATAAATTGTTGGGAGGATTAAAATACTTAGTAAAGTGCCTGACTAATAGAAAGGCATTCAATAAATGTTAGCTATTCATGGTGTCATCATCATTATATTTACCATTATTACTAATCTCCTGTATTGCAAGAATTACAGTTTATATTTTTGTAGACCATCACTGTAGCTAAAGGGTCTTTGCGCCATAGGTGATATTCCATAAAGGTTGGTTAAATTGATCTGTGGTTTTTGACTATGGAAACTCAGAACTCCCTCAAAATGTACAAAACAGATTTACCTGCTAAATAAATCTCTTCAAAGCTGACCCCAGGTTTGATTGAATTAATTCCAATGAATTTGTCACAATGATGGAGAAAGGAAACTTAGAGGGCCCCACAGTTGTTTGCTGGTAAAATGAGAAGTTTGGATTAGATCAATGTTTCCCAAAATATTTTCCTCAGAATGTTAGTGCCCCTCGAATCCTGCACAAAGCAAGAGTTTCATGACCAAGTAGCTTTTAAAACTCCTGTACACTCTACTCCCATTCTTCACAATGCACACTTTCATATTAAAAGTTCTGAGAGGTCCTCAACAGAAGACATCACTTAACTTTTTTTTTTTTTAAGACAGATTCTCACTCTGTCACCCAGGCTGGAGTACAGTGGCCACCACTCCTGGCCTAAAAATTTTTTAACCTGGTGCTTCCCAATCTAAACTCACAGGGACCAGTTTTCTTAATGAAAGAGAATCAGACTAGCTTGTAACCATAGCTGGTGACACTCCCCTGCCCCATTCCTTGTATGTCCTCAGTGGACTAGGTCAGGAATAAATAAATTTTCCTGATTCTCAAGGGCTGGTCACTCCTTTGCACTGAGCTCAAAGCTTCTCTGTAGCATGGGTCACAATGAATGGTAGCCCTGATAGCCTAGAGTAGCCTTTCAGCCTTCTCTGAGCCTCTAAAGACTGAGGATCCTTGGCATGAAATGGAGCAACTGATATACCCTTGCTTCCCCTGGGGACTCTCTTGCTCTCAAAAAGGCATCAGCCATCATCTCCATCTAGAGAATATACTAGCTGACTCAGCTTGACCAGCCTGTACCAAAATGAGAATCTGGGTAAAATAAGCATTGAAACACTTCATTCCTTGTAGATTCACAAAACATATTAGCATATTAAAGACTATGAAGTTCTGCAGGAAAAAAAAACCTATTTAACTTTAATCCAACATTGCCAAGTTTTATTTGACCATGGAAGATTTTTCCAAAACACTTACAAACAGATCAAGGACATTAATCTTTCATGAAACACTAGATCCCCAAGGTCCTCTCCAGCTACATCATTCTGTGATTTTCTTTTTTATTTATGATGCATTAAAAGATTAACCTCTATCAGACTTCCATTTAGAAATTCACCAGAATGTGCAAAGGCAGCAGGTAAAATTGCTGAAGGGTATTATAAAAATGCCCTCCAGTGATTTTTGAAACTTAAACTGAAATATTTATATAACTATATATTTCAGTTTGTATATTATATATTTATGTATATACACACATATATATGTGTGTATATATATTGGTGTATGTATATCTATATCTATGTATATATGGCATTATATCCATTTTACAGATGCAGAAACTGAGCTTTAGAGGGGGTGAGCAATTGGTCCAAAGCCACACAGCACACAGGTAGTCATTGATAAAGGTAAAAACAAGAGTTGAAGCCTGAGGTGTAAGGACACAGAGACAAGTACACAAATGTTTACAAGTTACACATATGACACGTGCCTTTAACATGAATTTCTTGAACATTCATTTAGAGGCCTTACAATGAAGACATCAGAGTGGCAGCAAGTTCTGTTGGAATCAGGGGAGCGTGTTCTTCTATAATCCCCTGGCTAACAGGAAAGCACACTGATTTGGCCCATGGTAGTTATACACTCCCATTGAGTCAGGGGCCACTTCTACGCACACAGGAGGTGCTAAAAATATGCTGTTGACTCATTGCCTCTAAGAGCAGAAGAAATGCCAAAAGTATAGGACAAGAGGCAGAAAAGCACACGGAAAAATGTCGTAGGGCAGTCCTCTGAGGAAGTGTTAGATCCCTTTGAAATCTGTCCAAACACTTTCTTGTGCTGGGGAAAGTCAATTACATATTTCAAGCAACCCCACATGTCATACGAGTATCTTGTACGTGTTTGTGTACTCGTGTCTGTGAACTTACATCTCAGACTTCAACTTCTCGCTCCCCACCCTTATCAATGACTGCCTGCATGGCCTTGGGCAAGTTGCTTTCCCTCTTCAAAGCTCAGTTTCTGCATCTATAAAATGGACATAATGCTACCTACCTCATGGGGTTAGTGATCACATTTAAGGAGCTAATATGTGGAAATTGCTTACACAGTACCTATCACATAATAAGGGTTTAATAAGTGTTTGATGTAATTGTTTTGATTATTACTACTATTACAAAAATAATAATTACTACAATAATAATGATTCTTATTCTCTATATTAGTATTATCTTTGAAAATGGGCATGGATTATGTCTATGTAACACTTTTGGCACAATATCTAGCATTATATCACACACAAATTAGAGAATTCATGTTATTAAGGATGAAAAAATATTTTTACTGACCCTTAAATTCTTCGTAAGTAACTGCAAAAGAAGCCATTATCCCAACACATGAAATAAAAAAGAAAATTCAGTTCCTCTGGAGTTTGTTTTTGGAGGTAGCCACAGGATACCTAAATTTTTTTTCTTTTCAGAGAGACCGAGGGGCTCACTAGGTTGACCAGGCTGGTCTTGAACTCCTGGTCTCAAGCCATCCTCCCACCTCAGCCTCCCAAAGTGCTGGGATTACATGCATGAGCCACCACATCCAGCCTACCTAAAATATTGAATGCTGTTAATAAATCTCCTGAGGCCAGCATAAGAAGGTGATGGGCAAAACTAATGCAGGTATGTTTTTCTGGCTTTTTCATGTATTGGGCCAAACTTTGAAAAGCACTTACTATTAATGGCTAACTTGCAAAATTTGTGATTTATTAAAAGCAGATTTTAATTGTTTTACCTAAAAATAATAGGCCTCTGATCTGCCAAAGATGAAGATTTAATTTCTAGGTGTTCCCCACAATACCTAGAAACATCAGTGGAATCGAGTATTAAACACTTTAGAACTATTCTCATCAAAGTTCTTTAATATATAATACAGCAAAAGAAAAGTTTCTTTTCTAAAGGCTTCTCTATACTTTTTTTAATAGTTGAATTTCATTTCTGAAGGCTCCTAAAAAGAATAGAATTTAGATCTTTATTAAAGAGGAAATATATTTTCCATGTTTAATTTAAATGACATTCCATCAGTCATTTGCAATTTTAGCCTACACAGAATTTTTTTTTTTGGTAGTTTTTATGTTTGGCTTTAGGAGGGGATTCCCAATAATCTCTATATAAATATTTCTAATCTCTATATAAATATTTTAACATTTCAATGTAAATTAGTTTTTTAAAACTATTTTATCCATAAAAATAATGAATTTGCATGGCTGAGGGTGAAATAATATGTTACCAGGACCCCTCAGTTTTGGGGGTTGTGAGTAGATCCCATCTTCATGTTCCTCCAGCCCAGCCCAAGCCTGGCTCAGGTCCTCCTCCCCCATTTGCCAGGAACCACCATCCCCAGGGATTCTATGTGCCCTGCCTGACCAGTGTTCTCCATCAGAGTTTACCAATCTTTTGTTCATTCCCTCAGAGCACAGCTAAGCAAGAGTACACTAATTTGAAAATTAACTCAAGCAAATAGAGGAACAATATCCCCAACACATTGCATTTTAACATAGGGTTTCCTGGACACACTGTTTCAACCCAAGAATTGGGCTAATAGTAGGAGTTCCATCTGCTAAAATACGGCTGTCAGCTTCAGAGGGAAATTCATGAACGTCTTCGTAGTTTGTTTTTACGTTTCACTTGGCACTGTTTCTAAAATTTCCTCTGAAGCCAAAAAATAAGTTATTTCCCAGCACACTGGGCACTTTTCATTTATCATTGGATTGATTTTTGTAACTTGCAGTAGGAGCTGAAATCGACCAGGGGGTTCTTATCCAACAGACAGCAGCAAAACTCTTTGTGTATCTGCGTTCCTTTCAACAAGCGTGACTTCCTCAATGGCATCATTCGTGAGCGTAACACAGAGCTCAGCAATAACGTTTCTTCACTATCCCTACCAGGTATCCAACATAGGATGTTACTTCCTTTCACTGTTTTCCGACTCCTGGCAGATATTAATCATTGGGATTTGGGAACAAGGAAATAGAATTTCTGAGAATGCTTGGGAATTCCCAAATTCATATGATTTTCATAACACTTCACTTACAAGTTTTTGAAAAATAATAAATGACTCTAATAACAAGCAAATAGTCGTTTTTTTCTGTAACAGGATTATATGAAAAGTTTTAGTAGTCTTCTGTTTTAAAGAGATATGATAACAAATGATGATTTATTATTATTATGAGCCAACATATTGTAACAAGATTATAAAATCCAATAGCATTAATAGAGAAAACATTAAAAAGAAATGAATGTTATCACAAAATAAATGCTAAAGAAAAGTCCTTTAAAGATTGAAAGGTAACACCACAAATACTTAATGCTTTAATCGTTGTTTACATGACATTGTTATACAAGGCATCAATCATCCCCTCCAATACCATTTAAATAACATAACATTCTGATCTCCTGGCAAGATGAATAGCACTAGAAAGAAGCAACTGTCAAAATTGCCGATTTAAGGGTATATTTTGTTTCTAAAACTTGGCATTTCTTAGAAAACCTCTCATAGGATTTGTAAAACATATACTATGCCTAGGAACACATTAATATTTATTTGCAGAAATGGTTCACTGTTAGCAGTGGACAAGGCCATGAACACACACTTGTAACACAGCAACAGATACAAGAAAGTCTGACTGAGGCTCCTTTACTGCTCCTGTCCTGTTCACCTTAACTTTCATCTCCACATGTCAGTGCTTCCTCATCTTGCTTGACTTGAAGTCAGTGCATTTCTTCAAGCCAGTAAGTTCTCTATACTGACTATTAAGCTGTAATTTTCACAGGAAAATTAGAATGTTCCTTCCCATTTTCCTAATTTCTCAACTGATTTTTCTCAGAATTCAGAATCCATAAATATTGAAATGCCAGGAGAGAATTTCCAAATGGAAATGCTGTTCCCTTCGTCCATTTTCAGAAGAAACCGTAGGATAGTGTTATCCTTCTCTTCTCCAATTTTTTTTTTCCTGCAAACTTATGGTTATCACCTCTTTAAGTGAGTAGCTCACAATTTTGCCTCCCCTGCAAATGGTCCCAAAACAGTGAAGTGGGTCCTCTTTAGCTGTGTCTTTAGTACATAATCCTGCATTTCTGACCATATGCAGGGAGTGTGACCCAGGGAAGGATCCCTGACTCAATGGGATTTCTCTTGCTGTCTCTAGAATTTGAACACCGGAACCCAGACGTACAGAGGCTGGGAGCCATCGTGGTGTGCTATATTGATGACGGCAGCAGTGGGTGGTGTGGGGGCAGTTAATTGACAGCTACCTGTTGCTGACATCCCAGGAACTGCCTGAACCTCCTCTTTCCCAGTCATAAGATATCTAAGATTCTGCAGTATTCTTCATTAAATCCTAGCATGGTTTAAGCTAGCCAGAATTAGGTTCTGTTGCTTTCAATCAACAGAACCTTAGCTAATACATTGTTATTTCCTGGTCTTTGTTCCTTTAATTTTCCAGGAAAAGAAGGGAAAATGGCTTACTGGTTTTAAAAAGAGACAAGGGACAACATACCATTTATGCAAAATTTAGAAGCACTCAAAGGAAACTCTGGAAATTTCCTGAGACATATATATGTAGGATCAGCATAAAACTTGAACAGTGTATCTAGATCATGGTTGCCATGGTTGCCTTGACACAATGAACATCTGTATCAAGATCATATTTTCTTGGTGGGACAGAGAGAAGCACAAGGCGGGACTCACATTTACAGTAATCCTTGTTTTTCAGGAACCATACAACACAGTTTGTCCAGAGCTGTTCATCTTAAGTTTGTTATCCCACCATAATTATAAATAGAACCTCCTTTTTCTCTCAAGAATATCCCACTTTGGATGATAATTTCTGTGACTACCCATTAAGAATATTTAATAACTATAGAAAACTGCTTCTCTATATTTTTTGTATGTTTGAAACATTTTATAACAGAAATATCTTTAAAGTTATCACCTACACAGAATATAGCTGCCAAATGCTCCTACTCTGCTATTCTAACCATGAATCCCTCTGGGGCCCCTTCCTCCTACGGCGCTTGTAAGGATGAAATGAAATAAGCTCTATGAAGTGCCCAACAGTGACCAACACTGAATAAAATACAGCCACCATAGGAGGCCTTCCCTTATGTTCACCAAACTCCTGATAAGTTATTCGGTGATGTTTTAATCTTAATATTTTATGTAGATTATACATTCATCTGATTCAAAATGCAAAAGGTACAAAAGCGTATACAGTTAAAAGTTTCCCAACCCACTACCATTTATCTCCCTGGAGGCAACTGTTTCCAGATTTTTGAATATCCTTAAAGAATATCATATGTATGGAAAAGAAAGATTATATATTTATATGCATCTGTGTATGCATTTTCCTATGAGAGGCTCACAAAGTCTCCTTGAAGAGATATCATTATTACAAATACCCCTCAATTTACAATGGGGTTATATTCCAATAAACTTATGAAAATATTGTAAGCTGAAAATGCATTTAATACACTTAACCTACTAAACATCATAGCTTAGCTCGGCCTACCTTAAACACTCACATTAACCTACAGTTAGGCAAAATCATCTAACAGAAAGCCCATTTTATAACAAAGTGGGCTTTGAATATCTCATGTAATATAATGAATACTGTACTGAAAGTGGAAAACAGAATGGTTGTATGAGTACTCAAAGTACAGCTTCTGCTGAATGTGTATTGCTTTCAAACTATCTTAAAGTTGAAAAATCATAAGTCAAAATATTCTAAGTCAGGGATTGTTTGTACTTCTACTTTACATGATGAAATTGAGCCTTGAAAAGATTAAATGACTCGCCCAAGGTCACACTGGCAGTTAAATAGTGAAACTTGGATCCAAATTGTTCAGTCACTACATGTATTGTCTTGAAATTTGAAAAAGAGGAAGAGGAATTAAACTACTAAATTGAAGGACTATTTTAGGCATAGAAGAAGCAGATGCCTTCATGTCCAAGTGATTGTGAAAAGCCCACTTGCCCCAAAATATGTCTCCTGGTGATATGAAATTCCACCATTTCAGATGTTTACCTGGGGATTTAGAGTAATCTGCTGTTTTCCTAGAGCTCCCCTAAAATAGAAATAGAAAATTTTGGAAGGCTAAATATATGCTAACATTGGAAAACTCATTTTCTCCCCTTCGTAAGGCAAGGTACTGAAGGAGGGGGCCCTACGGGCCGTGCAGGGACATCCTGGAGGCATGGGGAGAAGAAACTGAAAGGCAAGTTTGTATGGAACAAAGAATACCGATCTCAGGATTCTCCCTTGAACCTGCCCTAACTTTGTTCAAATAGACTTAGCCACTGACCTGCTGTCAAAAGACCACAGCCAATCTGACTTGTTTTCAATATAATGATGAATATTGATTTGGTCCCTTCATCCAACATTCTCAGCTGGATCTTTTTTGACCAAGGATATACATTACTAGGTGAGTACAGGCAGTTAATTCTTCCACACGGGACTTCGGAGTTTCTGAGTTAACCAGAATCACCCACCTTAACATCTGCCAGTTTATACCCCAAGTCCTGACCAGTGCCCCCTACCTGCTATGCCTCATGTTTTCAATAGAGCATAAAATCAGAAATGAAAGATGAAACATCATAGCCAATATCACAGAAATACAAAGGATCCTAAGAAACTGCTAGGTATAATTACACACTAACTAATTGGATCATCTAGAAGAAATGGATAAATTCCCAGACACATAAAACCTACCAAGATTGACTCATGAAGAAATTTAAAAATCTGAACAGACTAATAGCAAGCAAGGAGGTTGAATCCGTAAGAAAATGTCTCCTATCAATGAAAAACCCAAAACCAGATGGCTTCCCAGATTAATTCTACCAAATATTTTAAGAAGAACTAATACCAGTCCTTCTCAAACTCTTCCAAAAAGCTGAAGTGGAGGGAATACTTCCAAACTCATCTTACAGGGCCAGCATTACCCTGATTCCAAAGCCAGACAAGAACACTACAAGAAAGGAAAATGACAGGCCGATATCCTTGATCTACATAGATGCAAAAATCCTCAACAAAATCCTAGCAAACCAAATTCAATAGCACATTGAAAGAATCATTCACCATGATCATGTCATGGTTCAACATAAGCAAATCAATACATATAATATACCATATTAGAAAAATAAAGGATAGAAACTATATGGCCATCACAATAGATATAGAAAAAGTTTTTGACAAAATTCGAAACCCTTTCATGGTGAAAAAAAAAAAAACACCCAACAGATCACGTATTGAGGGACTGTATCCCAACAAAATAAAGGCCATATATGACAAACCCATAGCTAACACCATGATCAATGGTGAAAAGTTGAAACTTTTCCTCTACCATCAGGAACAAGACAAGGATGCCCACAGACACCACTTCTCAGGGTAATTAGGCAAAAGAAAGAAATAAAAGGCATCCTAATAGGAAAGGAAGTAGTGAAACTGTCTCTACTGACGGCATGATCTTGTTATATATAGAAAACCCTACAAACTTCACTAAAAAAAGGTTAGAACTCAACACAAAGAAGGGAACAATAGACACTGGGGGACTCCAAAGGTGGGAGGGAAGGATGGTGGGAGCAAGGGTTGAAAAACTACCTATCGATTACTATGCTCACTGCTTGGGTGGTGGGATCATTAGAAGCCCAAACCTCAGCACCATGCAATATACCTGTTTAAGAAACCTGTACATCTACCCTCCTGACTCTAAAATGAAACATACAATATTTAAAAAACAAAAACAAATGAATAAAATTTGAAAACTGTTAGAACTGAACTGATAGGTGAAATCAGTAAAGTTGTAGGATACAAAATCAACAGATAGAGCCTTGAACACAGCAACATCCAGCTGTCTGACACGAAAGTCTCAGGGGCAATAAAACCTCTATATGAACTCAGAAACAATGAGCTAAGTTGTGTTTATGTCTGAAAGGATGTTAAGAACTTCATTCATGTTACATCAGAGCCAACAGAAAGAACCAACAGGAAACCTGTACCCAACAAACAGAAATGACAAGATGAAGGGAAAGCAGAGGTAAGGGCTTACCTTAGAAAGGGCAAGTGATTAGCTCAATATGCAATACAATGTTTGCTCCTGAGCCAAAAATTTGTACAATAATTTGGACATTACTTGCACAACCAGAAAAATCAGCCACTCATTAGGAAAATGTGTTTCTGTATAAGTCTTAGGACTCAGCTATCTATAATAACATGAAAAGACAATATTTTCATCCAAAATGAGTATTTTTGTTTGTCTTGGCTTGTTATTCTAACGTCAACAGCCTCTAAATAAACTGTTGAAGTACATGATATAACCACCTCTTTCTCCATCTTTCCCATTGCTCCCATAGGGTTTCAGTTGTGCAATTTCACCATTAGCAAAGCTTTTTGCTGAAATCTGGCTTTTCAAAGGGAGAGTATCCAGAAACAGAAGATGCTGATCTGGGAGGCTCTTCCTAATAGAACTGCTGCTTCAGTTTAACTTGAAAAAGCCCACACCCAGTTCCTAATGACAAACATCTGAACACCGGGTCTTCCCCTGAGCAAGACCATGCTATGCCTCCTGCTCGCTCTGTTCTATAAGCAACCCACAGATTGCTCCCTGTGAAGAGGAGCCTGCAAGGGGAGCAGCATTCCACCAGACCCTGATTTAGCAAGATATTTCCATATCATTCCCCCAACCAGCTGGAAGTCCTCCACTGCTCTTGTGTAAAAATCTAACTCATCTCACTGAATTTCCTGATTTAAAAGTCTAATTCATTTCACCAAAAGTGTGACAGAAGGAAACCAAGTACACCATCTCTCTCTTACCAAACCAAAGCTATTGCATGTGCATTCTGGGGGGAAAACATGGTCCAAATATGTTATGGAGGGGGTGCCAGCCCAGTGTCATCCTCTTACTATTGCCATAGGATCTTGGCTGATGGCATCAGAGGAAAAACAAGTTTATCGATTACTTTCAACCATTAAGCTCACTCCTCCATGAAAAATATGTCACAAGTCCAATGTCTCTTATTAAAATAAGCACTGCAAAATATAAAGGAGTCACAGTTTTAAAATGGGACACACGTTCTCTAAGCGGTGAACCACGTTAGAGGTGCACTGTTTACAATGTATAAAGTCCCCTGGAGCCAGGGTTAGGAAGCGCATCTGTTCTTTGATGTTCTGGGATGAAGGAGAAAGGAAAATGTGCTGCCAGAAGTGAGTGGGAAGGAGCCCATGAGATAAAGGAAGTAAATCCATTTGCTGATTGCAATAATAATGGTAATACACGAAGCTATACATACATACATACATACATACATACATACATACATGCAAATTTTCACATTTTTTTAAAAAAAGAACTTAAGGCTTCCACTCATGTAATCAGCCCTTATGAACTCTCCTGATTAGCTGCAAGGAAAATCTTCCTTTCTCCTCTTTCTTGCACCATCCTGGGCTCCCTTTTGACTAGTTTTTTTTTTTTTTTAACTTATAAACGATCAGCTCATATTCTGAAGTTTGTAGTCCCCTCCCGCCCCCTCTCTCTCTATACGGCTCATTTACATTGGCAGCTGTCGTGCTGCTGGGCATCCTCAAACCCACAAGTTTCCCTTTAATGTTTGAGCAGACAAACATGATCATGCACTAGGCATCACTGTGCCACTCAAAATGCTTTTTTGTTTTTTTTATTGCATCTGAGAGAAATCTCAAGGTTGCAAACCTGGAGTCAGAATTGTCTCCATGTGTCTCAGTGGGAAGAGTATCGTGTGAAGAAACAAGTTGATTCTACTAATCAAAAGGAATTTTTTTTTGATATCAGGTCATCCTCCGAATGAATTTATATTACCGAGTGGAGGGTCACATGAAGAAAATGGTCAAACAGCACCACCTAGAGCAAGAGCTGAGAAGTGCAGCGGAGCCGGGCTGTGTCAGGAAAGAAAAGCAAGCTGGGGCCTGGCTCAGCGCTCTCCCCTCTGCTCCTGTCTGCACGGAAAGATTAGGATGACAGTGGCAGGAAGCCTGTGCACCTAGTATGCATCACTTGAAGGGAACACACAGATTCCAGTAAAGAGTTGGAAGGAAATGTTAATACCAGGCTCTGCTAAACAATATGAAATGACTCCTAGATGAGACAAGCGACTTTCATCAAAGTTCCCTGATACCTGAAAAGACAGCCCAGGGGATCCTGCACTACATGTGGTGTATGTAAATTAAGCAGGTTTTTTTCCCCTTTGTAATCAAGGCTCATACACAAACAAAATCACACTTTAGAAACGGCCTATTTCAACTTGTAACTAGCTTGCTTTCAGGGGCTCCAGGTCAAAAAGAAATAGAGCACAAAGACGCTTTCTCCTTAGGGATCATACACAAATTCACTCTGTCCGTTTCTTTCCCACATGGAGCAACAAAGCCGTCAGACCTCTCCATCCACACATCGGGTCCTTCCTGATTAAAGTGAGATAAATCACAGCCCTCTCTCTCTAGATGGCAGGCGACAAGAGGGGGATGCTTGCCTCAAGAAGTCCTCCCCATCCCTCTGCATTCATGCAAGCCCGAGCGGAGAGATGCAAGAAATTACGGATGCATTTTAATTCCCCAGACCCTGCAATTAAAAATGGAAAATTTTTGGCCACGCCTGTTGGCTCACGCCTGTAATCCCAGCACTTTCAGAGGCCGAGGTCGGCGGATCACCTGGGGTCAGGAGTTCGAGACCAGCCTGGCCAACATGGTGAAACCCTGTCTCTACTAAAAATACAAAAATTAGCTAGGAATGGTGGTGGGCGCCTGTAGTCCCAGCTACTCGGGAGGATGAGGCAGGAGAATCACTTGAACCCGGGAGGCAAAGTTTGCAGTGAGCCAAGATCGCACCACTGCACTCCACTCTGGGTGACAAAGCAAGACTTCATCTCAAAAAATGTTTTTAAAAAATGGAAGTGTTGTTCTTTCATTTGTAAATGTGTTTTGGTAAAAGAGGGGCAGTTTAAGCAACCCTTTCTATTGTCTACATTGTTAAAATTCATCCGACATGGACTCTTGACTCCGTTTTGCCTGGGCAGACCCAATTCAAGCATTTACAACAGCTATAACCTCCTCAAATCAAAAAGAGGAATCAGCATTATTGCTAAGTTCAAATAAGGTCTTGTTTTATTTCATTTTTATTTTTGAATGCAGCCATTCCTCCATGTGCTGTCATCAGGTAAGATTGTCAGTCCTGATTAGGTAAAGGTATTATTACAAAATGCAATTCTTAAAAATTCAGTGTCTAACTACACTTTTAATAAGCCTTTCCCCCTCCCCTATGTATTCTCCCTTAGACACCCCTTCTCAAATTTAAAATCACAGAAACTAAAATATGATGCCTAAAGAGAGCCTAGCGACTGCCCAGTCCTCTAATTTGATGAGTGGGAGTACTGAAGCCCAGAGGAGGTCAAGTAATTTGTTCCCAATGTCTTAGATAAGAAGAAAATGACCAGCTGGGAAATCCCACTCATGTCAAGGCAGAGGCACAGGGCCACAGACTGTGGTTGAATTGTGCCACACTCCTACATCCTTCTTTAGGAATCACAGAACATTCCTGTGTTGAGTCGGAGTCACTGACTTCCTTTTCAGGCTGATTGAGTTCTGTCCTTACAGGCTGTGACAAGAAGTTTTGGTATTACGCTACACCAAGACCATTTATCTAGTTCAAGAAATGCACAGTCCTTAGAGCCCAGCAACTTTCCCCATGTCCAGTAAATGTAGCTTCTCCATTAGAAGCTGTCAGAATGGAGCCTTCTGGCTCATCTTGATTTTGATTTGTGCAAGAATGAATGGTTGTGCTAAGACAGCTTTCCTAGCTGATAGAGAGCGAAACTTTTTTCTCATAATCTATAAAAAAATTAAATTAGAACTTTTTTCTCATAATCTGTGAAAAATATTAAATTAAATCTGGCTCGTCTTGATTTTGATTTGTGCAAGAATGAATGGTTGTGCTAAGACAGCTTTCCTAGCTGATAGTGAGCAAAACTTTTTCCTCATAATCTATAAAAAATATTAAATTAGAAGCATAGAGTTTATTTCATGACTTTTATCTTCCTTCAATTTTCTTGTGGGCATAAATGATTTGTTTTTATCCTGCCTGCCCCCCAATCCCTTTTCCAAGAGACTAAAAGAGTATCTAGTGCAAAGTGGAGACTCAAATATTTTTTAATAAACAGTGATCCCAGCCACCCAGTGCATGTTGCCAAATGCCAACCCCATAAATAATCAAACACATCATCTCATTCAGCCAATCAAAATCAAGTGCTACCTATTTTTTTAAGTTTTCATAGCCCTTGGGCATCTGCTTTCTCAGCATTTCCCAAACTTGAGTCATTCTCATCCTGCCTTCCTAATTTTGATCTGTCAATTACCTCTACTATTATTTATTTCATATATTTTTAAATAGACCCACTTTTGAAACTTAAATACACGCCTTTTAAAAGGAAGCTTTCTTACTACTATACATCAAAAGCCATTATTACTTGTTCTAAGTACTCATAACATGATGGTCACAACTATTAAAATTTACTAATGTGCATCCACATACTCTCTAAATTCATGGAGCATCTGCACACACTTTAAGAAACAATTCTGCATTACTCACTCAATTTTCTTGACATCCTTCTGAGGCAGGACAAACCTTGGGCCCAAAGAATTGAGGTAGGAGTCCAAGCAAGTTGCCAGCCACATAAAGGCAAACCTTGGCTCGGAAGTCAGGACTACCAGCCCCTAGGTTATGGTTCATGCTCTTTCCTCTGCTCTCCAGAACCTCCTATCTCCAAGTGTAGTTAGCAGCCCAGATGCAGCAGCATCCTCTAGAGACTTGTTAAAAATGCAGAAGCTCAGGCTCCACCCCAGGCCTATGCAGACTGAATCTGCATTTTAACAAGGTCCAGGTAATTCACGTGCACATTAAGTTTGAAAAGGCCTGGTCTAGATCAGCGGTTCTCTAACTTAGCAGCACATTAGAACCATCTGTAGAGACTTTAAAAATACCAGTGCCTGGGCTTCACCTCCCAGAGAATCTGACTTAAGTGTCTGGGGTTTGCCCTGAGTCTAGGTATTTTTAAAAACTCCTCAGCTTATACAAAGCTGGCAGGGCCGGGCACAGTGGCTCATGCCTATAATCCCAGCAGTTCGTGAGGCCAAAGTGGGCAGATTGCTTGAGGCCAGGAGTTTGAGATTAGCCTGGGCTAAAACCCCATCCCTACAAAAAAAAAATACAAAAAGTAGTTGGGCATGGTGGTGGCACATACCTGTAGTCCCGGCTACTCAGGAGGCTGAGTCCTCACTTCAACCCAGGAGGTCACGGTCTGGTCAACAGAGCAAGACCCTGTATCAAAACAAACAAACAAGCAAACAAAAAATGCTAGCAGCTTACCAGCTAGGGAGGCCTGTAGAGGCAAGTTTTCCAAATGGGGCTACATTAGTTGTTCCAAAACTTTAGCTGCATCAAAACCACCTGGATGGCTTGTTCAGCTACAGAGGGTCTGGCCATGCCCCTAGAGTTTCCAGCTGAGGGTCTGGAATGAGGCCCGATGATTTGCATTTCTAACAATCTCCAGGTGATGCTGATGCTGTGGGTCCAGGGACCACATTTTGAGAATCTATGCTAAATGAATCGGAGAAGACCAAAGCTCAAACTTATTCCAAGAACTTTTCAAGGCCCACCTGCAAGTTGTAGTGGAAGTAAGCATCTAAGGGTGCAAAAAAGTTTCACTGTAGACTAAGGCCTTTTACCTGAGCTCTCAAATGTTCACATTTCTCTTATCAACCTAAATAACAAACAGAGAGAGGCTCTCCACAAGAAAAAGATATTCGTTTGGAAACAGAGCCTTGCAATAGAAACAGGCAAGCCAGAGTAAACTATATGCATATTCACGGAGGTAAAGGAAGACAAAAGAAAAAATGAGGAAGATTATATGATCATTTGGAAATGATTATCCTTGGCTACAAAGATCAATAACAAAGGTGATGCCAGGCCCAGGTTGGACAGGCAGTTGTTGGGCAAATATCCTTCAGAAGCATTGTTGTGTGCAAAGTTGCAATGGGCTTTGTGCAAGATTGTGTTTTTTGCAGTCTTCTGTGATAAGTTTTTGTTATCAGGCATACAAGCCCAAGAATCCGTTATTGCATGGCCTTCCCTGGCTCTATTTGTCAGGGTTTTGGTTAGGGTAGGGGTATTTTTAACACTCTCAATGTACAAAATGCCATAAGGTAGGTACCCCAATTGCTTGTTTCGTCTTCATAAAATAACTTTTCCACCCGAACAAAGTCTACACATAAATTGTAAAAATACCCTGGCATGCAGTCCCTGGAAAAGTCTGGAGTCATTCTCGGGGTTCCCACCCAGGTGGGCAAGCGTAGCCACCACAGATAAACACAAAGTAGGGGTCCCCGCTGGGGTTCAGCGGCAGGCAGTGGCCCTGGTTCTGATATTTGGCTGAAAACACAGCTCCTCTTTGTCACCCTCAGGACATTTCAGCTATTTCCTAGATAATAATCTCACTTCACCCTGCACAAAACAGGCACATGATCATGTCACTCTGACCTGGTTTGAGTCCAAGGAGAATTTTGTTTTTAAAATAATTTAGGTTAGTAGTTAAAATATGAACTTTGGGCCAGGAGTGGTGGCCCATGCCTATAATCCCAGCACTTCGTGAGGCCAAAGTGGGCAGATTGCTTGAGTCCAGGAGTTTGAGACTAGCCTGGGCTAAAACCCCATCCCTACAAAAAAAAAATACAAAAAGTAGTTGGGCATGGTGGTGGCACATACCTGTAGTCCCGGCTACTCAGGAGGCTGAGTCCTCGCTTGAACCCAGGAGGTCACGGTCTGGTCAACAGAGCAAGACTCTGTATCAAAACAAAGAAACAAACAAACAAAAAATGCTAGCAGCTTACCAGCTAGGGAGGCCTGTAGAGGCAAGTTTTCCAAATGGGGCTACATTAGTTGTTCCAAAACTTTAGCTGCATCAAAACCACCTGGATGGCTTGTTCAGCTACAGAGGGTCTGGCCATGCCCCTAGAGTTTCCAGCTGAGGGTCTGGAATGAGGCCCGATGATTTGCATTTCTAACAATCTCCAGGTGATGCTGATGCTGTGGGTCCAGGGACCACATTTTGAGAATCTATGCTAAATGAATCGGAGAAGACCAAAGCTCAAACTTATTCCAAGAACTTTTCAAGGCCCACCTGCAAGTTGTAGTGGAAGTAAGCATCTAAGGGTGCAAAAAAGTTTCACTGTAGACTAAGGCCTTTTACCTGAGCTCTCAAATGTTCACATTTCTCTTATCAACCTAAATAACAAACAGAGAGAGGCTCTCCACAAGAAAAAGATATTCGTTTGGAAACAGAGCCTTGCAATAGAAACAGGCAAGCCAGAGTAAACTATATGCATATTCACGGAGGTAAAGGAAGACAAAAGAAAAAATGAGGAAGATTATATGATCATTTGGAAATGATTATCCTTGGCTACAAAGATCAATAACAAAGGTGATGCCAGGCACAGGTTGGACAGGCAGTTGTTGGGCAAATATCCTTCAAAAGCATTGTTGTGTGCAAAGTTGCAATGGGCTTTGTGCAAGATTGTGTTTTTTGCAGTCTTCTGTGATAAGTTTTTCTTATCAGGCATACAAGCCCAAGAATCCGTTATTGCATGGACTTTCCTGGCTCTATAAGTCAGGGTTTTGGTTAGGGTAGGGGTATTTTTAACACTCTCAATGTAAAAAATGACATAAGGTAGGTACCACAATGACTTGTTTGGTCTTCATAAAATAACTTTTCATAAAATCTCTGTAAACGTGGAAATATCTACACCGCTATCTCTGTAAATGTGTAAACATTTACAACGCTATCTGTATAAACATGGAACTATTTACACCGCCGTCTCTATAAACATGGAAATATCTACACTGCTATCTCTATAAACATGGAAATATCTAAACCGCTATCTCTATAAACATGGAAATACCTACACCGCTATCTGTATAAACATGGAAATATCTACACTGCTGTCTCTATAAACATGGAAATACCTACACCTCTATCTGTATAAACATGGAAATATCTACACCACTGTTTCTATAAACATGGAAATATCTACAATGCTATCTCTATAAACACGCAAATATCTACATCACTGTCTCTATAAACATGGAAATATCTACAGCGCTATCTCTATGAACATGGAAATATCTACACCGCTGTCTCTAGAAACATGGAAATATCTACACCGTTATCTCAATAAACGTGGAAATATATACACCGCTGTCTATAAAAACATGGAAATAACTACACCGCTATCTCTATAAACGTGGGAACATCTACACCGCTAACTCTATAAACCTGGAAATATCTACACCGCTATAAGTATAAATGTGGAAATATCTACACCGCTATCTGTATAAACATGGAAATATCTACACCGCTATCTCTATAAACATGGAAATAATTACACCGCTATCTGTATAAACATGGAAATATTTACAAAGCTATCTCTATAAACATGGAAATATCTACACGGCTATCTCTATAAACATGGAAATATCAACACCACTATCTGTAAAACATGGAAATATCTACACCACTGTCTGTATAAACATGGAAATATATACACGGCTATCGGTTTAAACATGGAAATATCTACACCACTGACTGTATAAACATGGAAATATCTACACCGCTATCTGTATAAACATGGAAATATCTACACCGCTGTCTCTATAAACATGGAAATATCTACACTGCTATCTGTAGAAACATGGAAATATCTACACCACTGTCTCTATAAACCTGGAAATAACTACACCGTCATCTGCATTAATGTGGAATTACCTACACCGCTATCTATATAGACATGGAAATATCTACATTGCTATGTCTACAAACGTGGAAATATCTTCACCGCTATCTGTATAAACATGGAAATATCTACACCGGTATGTGTATAAACGTGGAAATATCTTCACCGCTATGTGTATAAACTTGGAAATTTCTACACCGCAATCTGTATAAAAGTGGAAATAACTTCACCGCTATCTGTATAAACGTGGAAATATCTACACCGCTATCTCTATAAACGGGGAAATATCTACACCGCTATCTGTATAAACGTGGGAATATCTACACCGCTATCCCTATAAACGTGTAAACATTTACACGGCTATCTGTATAAACATGGAAATATTTACACCGCTATCTCTAAAAACATGGAAATATCTACACCGCTATGTCTATAAACATGAAAATATTTATACCGCTATCTGTATAATCATGGAAATATTTACACCGCTATCTGTAAAAACTTGGAAATATTTACACTGCTATGTCTATAAAAATGGAAAATCTACACCGCTATCTCCATAAACATGAAAATATCTACACTGTTGTTTGTATGAACATGAAAATATCTACACCGCTATCTCTATAAACATAGAAATAACTACATTGCTGTCTGTATAAACCTGGAAATATCTACACAGCTATCTGTATAAACATGGAAATAACTACACCGCTATCTGTATAAACATGGAAATATCTACACGGAAAGCTATATAAACATGGAAATATCTAGACAGTCATCTCTATAAACATGGAAATATCTATACCACTATCTGTATAAACATGGAAATACCCACACCGCTATCTGTATAAACATGGATATAACCACACAGCTATCTGTATAAAGATGGAAATATCTGCACCGCTATCTTTATAAACATGGAAATATCTACAACTCTATCTGTGTAAACATAGAAATATCTACACGGCTATTTGTGTAAACATGGAAATATCTGCACCGCTATCTGTATAAAGATGGAAATATCTACACCACTATGTGTAAAACGTGGAAATATCTACACCGCTCTCTGTATAAACCTGGTAATATCTACACCGATATCTGTATAAACATGGAAGTATCTACACCGCTATCTGTATAAACAAGGAAATATCTACACGGCCATCTGTATAAACATGGAAATACCTACAACGCTATCTGTATAAATATGGAAATATCCACACCGCTATCTCTATAAACATAGAAATACCTACACCGCTTTCTCTATAAACATGGAAATATCTGCACTGCAATCTCTATATACATGGAAATATCTACACAGCCATCTGTATAAACATGAAAATACCTACACCGCCATCTTCAGAAACATGGATGTATCTACACCGCCATCTGTATAAACATGGAAATATCTACACCACTATCTGTATAAACATGGAAATATCTTCACTGCCATGTGTATAAACATGGAAATATCTACACCGCCATCTGTATAAAGATGGAAATATCTACACCGCAATCTGTATAAATATGGAACTACCTACACCGCTATCTCTATAGACATGAAAATATCTACACCGCTATCTGTATAAACATGGAAATATATACACTGCCATCTGTATAAAGATGGAAATATCTACACCGCGAGCTGTATAAACATGGAAATATCTACACCGCTATCTGTATAAACATGGAAATACCAACACCGTTATCTGTATAAACATGGAAATATCTACACCGCTATCTCTATAAACATGAAAATACTTACACCACCATATCTATAAGCATGGAAATATTTACACCGCTATCTCTATAAACATAGAAATAACTACACCGCCATCCCTATAAACATGGAAATATCTACACAGACATCTGTATAAACGTGGAAATATCTACACTGCCATCTGTATAAACTTGGAAATATCTACACTGACATCTGTAGAAAGATGTAAATGTCTACAAAGCGATCAGTATAAACATCGGAATTTCTACACTGCTACCTGTATAAACATGGAAATATCTACACCACTATTTGTATCAACATGGAAATAACTACACCGCAATCTGTATAAACATGGAAATATCTACAATGCTATCTCTGTAAACATGGAAATATCTACACAGCTATCTGTTTAAACATGGAAATATATACACAGACATCTGTTTATACATGGAAATATCTACACCGCTATCTGTATAAACATACTAATAACTACACAGCTATCTGTATAAATGTGGAAATATTTGCACCGCTATCCCTATAAACATGGTAATATCAACACCGCGATCTGTATAAACATGGAAATATCTACACAGCAATGTCTATAAACATGGAAATACCTACACCGCCATCTGTATAAACATGGAAATACCTACAAAGTCATCTGTATAAACATGGAAATATCTACACAGCCATCTGTATAAACATGGAAATCTCTACACCGCCATCTGTATATACATGGAAATATGTACACCGCTATCTGTATAAACATGGAAATATCTACACCGTTATTTGTATAAACAAGGAAATATCTACACCGCCATCTGTTTAAACATGGAAATATATACACAGACATTTGTTTATACATGGAAATATCTACAATGCTATCTGTATAAACATGCTAATAAGTACACTGCTATCTGTATAAATGTGGAAATATTTGCACCGCTATCCCTATAAACATGGTAATATCAACACAGCGATCTGTATAAACATGGAAATATCTACACCATGATCTGTATAAACATGGAAATATCTACACCGCGATCTGTATAAACATGGAAATATCTACACCGTGATCTGTATAAACATGGAAATATCTACACCGCCATCTCTATAAACATGGAAATATCTACACCCCTATCTGTATAAACATGGAAATATACACACAGCTATCTCTATAAACATGGAAAAATCAACACCGCTATCTCTATGAACAAGGAAATATCTACACCGCCATCTCTATAAACATGGAAATATCTACACCGTGATCAGTATAAACATGGAAATATCTACACCGCTATCTGTATATACATGGAAATATCTCCACTGCTATCTCTATAAACATCGAAATATCTACACCGCCATCTGTATAAACGTGGAAATACAAAGTTATCTGTATAAACATGGAAATATCTACACCGCCATCTGTATAAACATGGAAATATCTACACAGCCATGTGTATATACATGGAAATATCTACACCGCTATCTATATAAACATGGAAAGAACTACACCGCTATCTGTATAAACATGGAAATATCTCCACTGCTATCTCTATAAACATCGAAATATCTACACCGCCGTCTGAATAAACATGGAAATACTTACAAAGTTATCAGTATAAACATGGAAATATCTACACCGCCATCTGTATAAACATGGAAATATCTACACCGCCATCTGTATAAACATGGAAATATCTACACAGCCATGTGTACATCCATGGAAATATCTACACCGCTCACTATATAAACATGGAAATAAGTACAGCACTATCTGTATATACATGGAAATATCTACACCACCATCTACTTATCCAAAGAAATATCTGCGCCGCCATCTGTATAAACATGGAAATATCTACACGGTCATCTGTGTATAGTTGGAAATATCAACACCGCCATCTTTACAAACAGGGAAATAGCTGCACCGCTATCGGTATAAACATGGAAATATCTACACCGTTATCTGTATAAGCATGGAAATATCTACACCGCTATCTCTATAAACATGGAAATATCTAAACCGTGATCTGTATAAACATGGAAATATTTACACCGCTACCTGTATAAACATGGAAATTTCTACACCATTATCTGTATAAATATGGAAATATCTACACGGCTATCTCTATAAACATGGAAATATCTACACCGCCATCTGTATAAACATGGAAATACCTATACAGTCTTCTGTGTAAACATGGAAATATCTACACCACCATCTGAATAAACATGGAAATAACTACAATGCCATCTGTATACACATGGAAATAACTACACGGCAATCTGTGTATAGATGGAAACATCAACACCGCCATCTGTACAAAAATGGAAATATCTACACTGCTATCTCTATAAACATGGAAATATCTACACCGGTATCTGTATAAACATGGAAATATCTACACCACGATCTGTATAAACATGGAAATATATACACCGCTATCTGTATAAACATGGAAATATCTGCACCGCTATCTCTATACACATGGAAATATCTACAAACACATCTGTATAAACATGGAAATACCTACACAGTCATGTGTAGGAACATTTAAATATTTACACTGCCATCTGTATAAACATAGAAATATCTACACAGCCCTCTGTACAAATATGGAAATATCTGCATAAGCATCTGTATAAACATGGAAATATCTGCACCGCCATCTGTATAAACATGGAAATATCTACACAGCCATGTGTATATACATGGAAATATCTACACCGCTATCTATATAAACATGGAAATAACTACACCGCTATCTGTATAAACATGGAAATATCTCCACTGCTATCTCTATAAACATCGAAACATCTACACCGCCATCTGTATAAACATGGAAATATCTACACCGCCATCTGTATAAACATGGAAATATCTACACAGCCATGTGTACATACATGGAAATAGCTACACCGCTCTCTATGTAAACATGGAAATAAGTACAGCGCTATCTGTATATACATGGAGATATCTACACCGCTATCTGTATAAACATGGAAATAACTACACCACTATTTGTATAAACAAGGAAATATCTACACCGTGATCTGTATAAACATGGAAATATTTACACCGCTATCTGTATAAACATGGAAATTTCTACACCGTTATCTCTATAAACATGGAAATATCTACACCGCCATCTGTATAAACATGGAAATACCTATACAGTCATCTGTGTAAACATGGAAATATCTACACCACCATCTGTATAAACATGGAAATATCTACAATGCCATCTGTATACACATGGAAATACCTACACGGCAATCTGTGTATAGATGGAAACATCAACACCGCCATCTGTACAAACTTGGAAATATCTACACTGCTATCTCTATAAACATGGAAATATCTACACTGCGGTCTATATAAACATGGAAATATCTACACCGGTATCTGTATAAGCATGGAAATATCTTCACCACGATCTGTATAAAGATGGAAATATATACACCGCTATCTGTATAAACATGGAAATATGTTCACCGCTATCTCTATAGACATGGAAATATCTACAAAGCCATCTGTATAAACATGGAAATACCTACACAGTCATGTGTAGGAACATGGAAATATCTACACTGCCATCTGTATAAACATAGAAATATCTACACAGCCCTCTGAATAAATATGGAGATATCTGCATAGGCATCTGTATAAACATGGAAATATCTGCACCGCTATCTGTATAAACATGGAAATACCTAAACCGCTGTCTCTATAAACATGGAAATATGTACACCGCTATGTGTATAAAAATGGAAATATCTCCACTGCTGTCTGTATATACATGGAAATATCTCCACCGTTATCTGTATGAACATGGAAATATCTACGGCGCCATCTCTATAAACATTGAAATATCTAAACTGCCATATGTAAAAACATGGAAATATCTACACAGTCATCTGAATAAACATGGAAATATCTGCACCACCATCTGTATAAACATGGAAATACCTACAATACCATCTGTATACACATGGAAATATCTACACAGACATCTGTATAAATATGGAAATATCTACGCCGCCATCTATATAAACATGGAAATATCTACACTGCCATCTGTAGAAAGATGGAAATATCTACACTGCTATCTCTATAAATATGGAAATATCTACACCGCCATCTCTATAAACATGAAAATATCTACACTGCCATCTCCATAAAGATGGATGTATCTACTCCGCCACGTGTATAAACACGGAAATATCTACACCACCATCTGTGAAAACATGGAAATATCTACACCGCTATCTGTATAAACATGGAAATATCTACACCACCATCTGCATGTCAATGGAAATATCTACGCCGCCATCTGTATAAACATGGAAATATCTACAATGCCATCTGTAGAAAGATGGAAATATCTACAACGCAATCTGTGTAAACCTGGAAATATCTACACAGCCATCTGTATATACATGGAAATATCTACACCGCTATCTATATAATCATAGAAATAACTACACCGCTTTCTGTATAAACATGGAAATATTTACACCGCCATTTACTCATCCATAGAAATATCTGCGCCGCCATCTTTATAAACCTGGAAATATCTACACGGTCATCTGTGTATATATGGAAATATCAACACCGCCATCTGTACAAACATGGAAATATCTGCAATGCTATCTGTATAAACATGGAAATATTTTCACCGCGGTCTGTATAAACATGGAAATATCTACACCGCTATCTGTATAAACATGGAAATATCTACACCGCTATCTCCATAAACATGGAAATATCTACACCATGATCTGCTTAAACATGGAAATATTTACACGGCTATCTGTATAAACATGGAAATATCTACACCGTTATCTGTATAAACATGGAAATATCTACACCGCCATCTGTATAAACATGGAAATATCTACACTGCTATCTCTATAAACATGGAAATATCTACACCGCCATCTGTATAACATGGAAATACCTTCAAAGTCATCTGTATAAACATGGAAATACCTACACAGCCATCTGTATAAACATGGAAATATCTACAGAGCCATCTGTATATACATGGAAATATCTACACCACCATCTGTATAAACATGGAAATATCTACAATGCCATCTGTATACACATGGAAATACCTACACGGCAATCTGTGTATAGATGGAAACATCAACAACGCCATCTGTAAAAACTTGGAAATATCTACACTGCTATCCCTATAAACATGGAAATATCTACACTGCGGTCTGTATAAACATGGAAATATCTACACCGGTATCTGTATAAACATGGAAATATCTACACCATGATCTGTAAACATGGAAATATATACACCGCTATCTGTAAAACATGGAAGTATCTGCACCGCTATCTCTATAGACATGGAAATATCTACAAAGCCATCTGTATAAACATGGAAATACCTACACAGTCATGTGTAGGAACATGGAAATATCTACACTGCCATCTGTATAAACATAGAAATATCTACACAGCCCTCTGTATAAATATGGAGATATCTGCATAGGCATCTGTATAAAAATGGAAATATCTGCACCGCTATCTGTATAAACATGGAAATACCTTAACCGCTGTCTGCATAAACATGGAAATATGTACACCGCTACGTATATAAACATGGAAATATCTCCACTGCTGTCTGTATAAACATGGAAATATCTCCACCGTTATCTGTATAAACATGGAAATATCTACAGCGCCATCTCTATAAACATTGAAATATCTACACTGCCATCTGTAAAAACATGGAAATATCTACACAGTCATCTGAATAAACATGGAAATATCTACACCACAATCTGTATAAACATGGAAATACCTACAATACCATCTGTATACACATGGAAATATCTACACAGACATCTGTATAAATATGGAAATATCTACACCGCCATCTGTATAAACATGGAAATATCTACACTGCCATCTGTAGAAAGATGGAAATATCTACACCGCTATCTCTATAAATATGGAAATATCTACACCACCATCTCTATAAACATGAAAATATCTACACTGCCATCTCCATAAAGATGGAAGTATCTACGCCGCCATGTGTATAAACACGGAAATATCTACACCACCATCTGTGTAAACATGAAAATATCTACACCGCTCTCTGTATAAACATGGAAATATCTACACCGCCATCTGCATGTGCATGGAAATATCTACGCCGCCATCAGTTTAAACATGGATATATCTACACGACCATCTGTGTATAGATGGAAATATCAACACCGCCATCTGTACAAACATGGAAATATCTACACCGCTATTTCTATAAACATGGAAATGTGTGCACTGCCATCTGTAAAAACATGGAAATACCTATGCAGTCATCTGTATAAACATGGAAATATCTACAATGCCATCTGTATACACATGGAAATATCTACACAGCCATCTGTATAAACATGTAAATATCTACACCGCTATCTCTATAAACATGGAAATGTCTACACCGCCATCTCTATAAACATGAAAATATCTACACTGCCATCTCCATAAACATGGAACTAACTACTCCGCCATCTGTATAAACATAGAAACATCTACACCGCCATCTGTGTGAATAAGGAAATATCTACAATGCCATCTGTATAAAGATATAAATAACTACACCGCGAGGTGTATAAACATGGAAATATCTACATCGCTATCTGTATAAACGTGGAAATACCAACACCGGTATCGGTATAAACGTGGAAATATCTACAACGCCATCTATATAAACATGGAAATATCTACACCGCTATGTCTATTAACATGGAAATACCTACACCGCTATCTCTATAAACATGGAAATATCTACACCGCTATCTGTATAAACATGGAAATATCTACACCGCTATCTGTATAAACATGGAAATATCTACACCGCAATCTGTATAAACATGGAAATATCTACACCGCGATCTGTATAAACATGGAAATATCTTCACCACGATCTGTATGAACATGGAAATACCTACACCGCTATCTCTATAAACATGGAAATATCTACACCGCCATCTGTATAAACATGGAAATATCTACAATGCCATCTGTATAAAAATGGAAATATCTACACCGCGATCTGTATAAACATGGAAATATCTACCCCGCGATCTGTATAAACATGGAAATATCTACACCGCTATCTGTATAAACATCGAAATATCTACACAGCTATCTCTATAAACCTGGAAATATCTACACCGCCATCTGTATAAACATGGAAATACCTACAAAGTCATCTGTATAAACATGGAAATATCTACAAAGCCATTTGTATAAACATGGGAATATCTACACAGCCATCTGTATATACATGGAAATATCTACACCGCTATCTGTATAAACATGGTAATATCTACACCGCCATCTATATAAACATGGAAATATCTACATCGCCATCTGTATAAACATGGAAATTTCTACAATGCCATCTGTAGAAAGATGGAAATATCTACACCGCAATCTGTGTAAACATGGAAATATCTGCACCGATAACTGTAAAAACATGCAAATACCTACACCGCTATCTGTATAAACATGAAAATATCTACACCGCGATCTGTATAAACATGGAAATATCTACACCACGTTCTGTATAAACATGGAAATATCCACACCGCGATCTGCATAAACATGGAAATATCTGCACCGCGATCTGTATAAACATGGAAATATCTTCACCACGATCTGTATAAATATGGAAATATCTACACCGCCATCTGTATAAACATGGAAATATCTACACTGCCATCTATAGAAAGATGGAAATATCTACACCGCTATCTCTATAAATATGGAAATATCTACACCGCCATTTCTATAAACATGAAAATACCTACACTGCCATCTCCAAAAAGATGGAAGTATCTACACCGCCATGTGTATAAACACGGAAATATCTACACCACCATCTGTGTAAACATGGAAATATCTACACCGCTCTCTGTATAAACATGGAAATATCTACACCGCCATCTGCATGTCCATGGAAATATCTACGCCGCCATCTGTTTAAACATGGATATATCTACACGACCATCTGTGTATAGATGGAAATATCAACACCGCCATCTGTACAAACATGGAAATATCTACACCGCTATCTCTATAAACATGGAAATGTGTGCACTGCCATCTGTAAAAACATGGAAATACCTATGCAGTCATCTGTATAAACATGGAAATATCTACAATGCCATCTGTATACACATGGAAATATCTACACAGCCATCTGTATAAACATGTAAATATCTACACCGCTATCTCTATAAACATGGAAATATCTACACCGCCATCTCTATAAACATGGAAATATCTGCACCGATATCTGTAAAAACATGCAAATACCTACACCGCTATCTGTATAAACATGAAAATATCTACACCGCGATCTGTATAAACTTGGAAATATCTACACCGCGATCTGTATAAACATGGAAATATCCACACCGCGATCTGTATAAACATGGAAATATCTACACTGCGATCTGTATAAACATGGAAATATCTTCACCGCGATCTGTATAAACATGGAAATATGTACACCGCTATCTGTATAAACATGGAAATATCTACACAGCTATCTCTATAAACATGGAAATATCTACACAGCTATCTCTATAAACATGGAAATATCTACACCGCCATCTGTATAAACATGGAAATACCTACAAAGTCATCTGTATGAACATGGAAATAACTACAAAGCCATCTGTATAAACATGGAAATGTCTACAAAGCCATCTGTATATACATGGAAATATCTACACCGCTATCTGTATAAACATGGAAATAACTACACCGCTATTTGTATAAACAAGGAAATATCCACACCGTGATCTGTATAAACCTGGCAATATTTACACCGCTATCTGTATAAACATGGAAATTTCTACACCGTTATCTGTATAAATATGGAAATATCTACACCGCTATCTGTATAAACATGGAAAAATCTACACCGCCATCTGTATAAACATGGAAATACCTATACAGTCATCTGTGTAAACATGGAATTATCTACACCAGCATCTGTATAAACATGGAAAAATCTACAATGCCATCTGTATACACATGGAAATACCTACACGGCAATCTGTGTATAGATGGAAACATCAACACCGCCATGTGTAAAAACTTGGAAATATCTACACTGCTATCCCTATAAACATGGAAATATCTACACTGCGGTCTGTATAAACATGGAAATATCTACACCGTTATCTGTATAAACATGGAGATATCTACACCATGATCTGTATAAACATGGAAATATATACACCGCTATCTGTATAAACATGGAAATATCTGCACCGCTATCTCTATAGACATGGAAATATCTACAAAGCCATCTGTATAAACATGGAAATACCTACACCGCTATCTGTATAAACATGAAAATATCTACACCGTGATCTGTATAAACATGGAAATATCTACACCGCGATCGGTATAAACATGGAAATATCCACACCGCGATCTGTATAAACATGGAAATATCTACACCGCGATCTGTATAAACATGGAAATATCTTCACCACGATCTGTATAAACATGGAAATATCTACACCGCGATCTGTATAAACATGGAAATATCTACACCGCCATCTGTATAAACATGGAAATATCTACAATGCCATCTGTATAAACATGGAAATATCTACACCGCGATCTGTATAAACATGGAAATATCTACACCGCGATCTGTATAAACATGGAAATATCTACACTGCTATCTGTATAAACATGGAACTATCTACACAGCTATCTCTATAAACATGGAAATATCTACACTGCCATCTGTATAAACATGGAAATACCTACAATACCATCTGTATACACATGGAAATATCTACACAGACATCTGTATAAATATGGAAATATCTACACCGCCATCTGTATAAACATGGAAATACCTACACTGCCATCTGTAGAAAGATGGAAATATCTACACCGCTATCTCTATAAATATGGAAATATCTACACCGCCATCTCTATAAACATGAATATATCTACACTGCCATATCCATAAAGATGGATGTATCTACTCCGCCATGTGTATAAACACGGAAATATCTACACCACCATCTGTGTAAACATGGAAATATCTACACCGCTCTCTGTATAAACATGGAAATATCTACACTGCCATCTGTGTCCATGGAAATATCTACGCCGCCATCTGTTTAAACATGGATATATCTACACGACCATCTGTGTATAGATGGAAATATCAACACCGCCATCTGTACAAACATGGAAATATCTACACCGCTATCTCTATAAACATGGAAATGTGTGCACTGCCATCTGTAAAAACATGGAAATACCTATGCAGTCATCTGTATAAACATGGAAATATCTACAATGCCATCTATATACACATGGAAATATCTACACAGCCATCTGTATAAACATGTAAATATCTACACTGCTATCTCTATAAACATGGAAATATCTACACCGCCATCTCTATAAACATGAAAATATCTACACTGCCTTCTCCATAAACATGGAACTAACTACTCCGCCATCTGTATAAACATGGAAACATCTACACCGCCATCTGTGTGAATAAGGAAATATCTACAATGCCATCTGTATAAAGATATAAAAATCTGCACCGCGAGCTGTACAAACATGGAAATATCTACATCGCTATCTGTATGAACGTGGAAATACCAACACCGCTATCGGTATGAACATGGAAATATCTACAACACTATCTATATAAACTTGGAAATATCTACACCGCTATGTCTATAAACATGGAAATACCTACACCGCTATCTCTATAAACATGGAAATATCTACACCGCTATCTGTATAAACATGGAAATATCTACACCGCTATCTGTATAAACATGGAAATATCTACACCGCGATCTGTATAAACATGGAAATATCTACACCGCGATCTGTATAAACATGGAAATATCTACACCGCTATCTGTATAAACATGGAAATATCTACACCGCTATCTGTATAAATATGGAAATATCTACACAGCTATCTCTATAACCATGGAAATATCTACACCGCCATCTGTATAAACATGGAAATACCTACAATGTCATCTGTATAAACATGGAAATATCTACACCGCGATCTGTATAAACATGGAAATATCTACACCGCGATCTGTATAAACATGGAAATATCTACACCGTGATCTGTATAAACATGGAAATATCTACACCGCTATCTGTATAACTATGGAAATATCTACACAGCTATCTCTATAAACATGGAAATATCTACACCGCCATCTGTATAAACATGGAAATTTCTACACCGTTATCTGTATAAATATGGAAATATCTGCACCGCTAACTCTATAAACATGGAAATATCTACACCGCCATCTGTATAAACATGGAAATACCTATACAGTCATCTGTGTAAACATGGAAATATCCACACCGCCATCTGTATAAACATGGAAATACCTATACAGTCATCTGTGTAAACATGGAAATATCTACACCACCATCTGTGTAAACATGGAAATATCTACACCGCTCTCTGTATAAACATGGAAATATCTACACCGCCATCTGAATGTCCATGGAAATATCTACGCCGCCATCTGTTTAAACATGGATATATATACACGACCATCTGTGTATAGATGGAAATATCAACACCGCCATCTGTACAAACATGGAAATATCTACACCGCTATCTCTATAAACATGGAAATGTGTGCACTGCCATCTGTAAAAACATGGAAATACCTATACAGTCATCTGTATAAACATGGAAATATCTACAATGCCATCTGTATACACATGGAAATATCTACACAGCCATCTGTATAAACATGTAAATATCTACACTGCTATCTCTATAAACATGGAAATATCTACACCGCCATCTCTATAAACATGAAAATATCTACACTGCCATCTCCATAAACATGGAACTAACTACTCCGCCATCTCTATAAACATGGAAACATCTACACCGCCATCTGTGTGAATAAGGAAATATCTACAATGCCATCTGTATACACATGGAAATACCTACACGGCAATTTGTGTATAGATGGAAGCATCAACACGGCCATCTGTAAAAACTTGGAAATATCTACACTGCTATCCCTATAAACATGGAAATATCTACACTGCGGTCTGTATAAACATGGAAATATCTACACCGGTATCTGTATAAACATGGAAATATCTACACCATGATCTGTATAAACATGGAAATATATACACCGCTATCTGTAAAACATGGAAGTATCTGCACCGCTATCTCTATAGACATGGAAATATCTACAAAGCCATCTGTATAAACATGGAAATACCTACACAGTCATGTGTAGGAACATGGAAATATCTACACTGCCATCTGTATAAACGTAGAAATATCTACACAGCCCTCTGTATAAATATGGAGATATCTGCATAGGCATCTGTATAAACATGGAAATATCTGCACCGCTATCTGTATAAACATGGAAATACCTACACCGCTGTCTCTATAAACATGGAAATATGTACACCGCTATGTATATAAACATGGAAATATCTCCACTGCTGTCTGTATAAACATGGAAATATCTCCACCGTTATCTGTATAAACATGGAAATATCTACAGCGCCATCTCTATAAACATTGAAATATCTACACTGCCATCTGTAAAAACATGGAAATATCTACACAGTCATCTGAATAAACATGGAAATATCTACACCACCATCTGTATAAACATGGAAATACCTACAATACCATCTGTATACACATGGAAATATCTACACAGACATCTGTATAAATATGGAAATATCTACACCGCCATCTGTATAAACATGGAAATATCTACACTGCCATCTGTAGAAAGATGGAAATATCTACACCGCTATCTCTATAAATATGGAAATATCTACACCGCCATCTCTATAAACATGAAAATATCTACACTGCCATCTCCATAAAGATGGAAGTATCTACACCGCCATGTGTATAAACACGGAAATATCTACACCACCATCTGTGTAAACATGGAAATATCTACACCGCTCTCTGTATAAACATGGAAATATCTACACCGCCATCTGCATGTCCATGGAAATATCTACGCCGCCATCTGTTTAAACATGGATATATCTACACGACCATCTGGGTATAGATGGAAATATCAACACCGCCATCTGTACAAACATGGAAATATCTACACCGCCATCTCTATAAACATGGAAATGTGTGCACTGCCATCTGTAAAAACATGGAAATACCTATGCAGTCATCTGTATAAACATGGAAATATCTACAATGCCATCTGTATACACATGGAAATATCTACACAGCCATCTGTATAAACATGTAAATATCTACACTGCTATCTCTATAAACATGGAAATATCTACACCGCCATCTCTATAAACATGAAAATATCTACACTGCCATCTCCATAAACATGGAACTAACTACTCCGCCATCTGTATAAACATGGAAACATCTACACCGCCATCTGTGTGAATAAGGAAATATCTACAATGCCATCTGTATAAAGATATAAATATCTGCACCGCGAGCTGTATAAACATGGAAATATCTACATCGCTATCTGTATAAACGTGGAAATACCAACACCGCTATCGGTATAAACGTGGAAATATCTACAACGCCATCTATATAAACATGGAAATATCTACACCGCTATGTCTATTAACATGGAAATACCTACACCGCTATCTCTATAAACATGGAAATATCTACACCGCAATCTGTATAAACATGGAAATATCTACACCGCGATCTGTATAAACATGGAAATAACTTCACCACGATCTGTATAAACATGGAAATACCTACACCGCTATCTCTATAAACATGGAAATATCTACACCGCCATCTGTATAAACATGGAAATATCTACAATGCCATCTGTATAAAAATGGAAATATCTACACCGTGATCTGTATAAACATGGAAATATCTACACCGCGATCTGTATAAACATGGAAATATCTACACCGCTATCTGTATAAACATGGAAATATCTACACAGCTATCTCTATAAACATGGAAATATCTACACCGCCATCTGTTTAAACATGGAAATACCTACAAAGTCATCTGTATAAACATGGAAATATCTACAAAGCCATCTGTATAAACATGGGAATATCTACACAGCCATCTGTATATACATGGAAATATCTACACCGCTATCTGTATAAACATGGTAATATCTACACCGCCATCTATATAAACATGGAAATATCTACACCGCAATCTGTGTAAACATGGAAATATCTGCACCGATATCTGTAAAAACATGCAAATACCTACACCGCTATCTGTATAAACATGAAAATAGCTACACCGCGATCTGTATAAACATGGAAATATCTACACCGCGATCTGTATAAACATGGAAATATCCACACCGCGATCTGTATAAACATGGAAATATCTACACCGCGATCTGTATAAACATGGAAATACCTTCACCACGATCTGTATAAAGATGGAAATATCTGCACCGCTATCTGTATAAACATGGAAATATCTACACCGCCATCTGTATAAACATGGAAATATCTACAATGCCATCTGTATAAACATGGAAATATATACACCGCGATCTGTATAAACATGGAAATATCTACACCGCTATCTGTATTAACATGGAAATATCTACACCGCGATCTGTATAAACATGGAAATATCTACACCGCGATCTGTATAAACATGGAAATATCTACACCGCTATCTGTATAAACATGGAAATATCTACACCGCTATCTGTATAAATATGGAAATATCTACACAGCTATCTCTATAAACATGGAAATATCTACCCCGCCATCTGTATAAACATGGAAATACCTACAAAGTCATCACTATAAACATGGAAATAACTACAAAGCCATCTGTATAAACATGGAAATATCTACACAGCCATCTGTATATACATGGAAATATCTACACCGCTATCGGTATAAACATGGAAATAACTACACCGCTATTTGTATAAACAAGGAAATATCTACACCATGATCTGCGGAAACATGGCAATATTTACACCGGTATCTGTATAAACATGGAAATTTCTACACCGTTATCTGTATAAATATGGAAATATCTACACCGCTATCTCTATAAACATGGAAATATCTACACCGCCATCTGTATAAACATGGAAATACCTATACAGTCATCTGTGTAAACATGGAAATATCTACACCACCATCTGTATAAACATGGAAATATCTACAATGCCATCTGTATACACATGGAAATACCTACACGGCAATCTGTGTATAGATGGAAACATGAACACAGCCATCTGTAAAAACTTGGAAATATCTACACTGCTATCCCTATAAACATGGAAATATCTACACTGCGGTCCGTATAAACATGGAAATATCTACACCGGTATCTGTATAAACATGGAAATATCTACACCATGATCTGTATAAACATGGAAATATATACACCGCTATCTGTAAAACATGGAAGTATCTGCACCGCTATCTCTATAGACATGGAAATATCTACAAAGCCATCTGTATAAACATGGAAATACCTACACAGTCATGTGTAGGAACATGGAAATATCTACACTGCCATCTGTATAAACATAGAAATATCTACACAGCCCTCTGTATAAATATGGAGATATCTGCATAGGCATCTGTATAAACATGGAAATATCTGCACCGCTATCTGTATAAACATGGAAATACCTTCACCGCCGTCTCTATAAACATGGAAATATGTACACCGCTATGTATATAAACATGGAAATATCTCCACTGCTGTCTGTATAAACATGGAAATATCTCCACCGTTATCTGTATAAACATGGAAATATCTACAGCGCCATCTCTATGAACATTGAAATATCTACACTTCCATCTGTAAAAACATGGAAATATCTACACAGTCATCTGAATAAACATGGAAATATCTACACCACAATCTGTATAAACATGGAAATACCTACAATACCATCTGTATACACATGGAAATATCTACACAGACATCTGTATAAATATGGAAATATCTACACCGCCATCTGTATAAACATGGAAATATCTACACTGCCATCTGTAGAAAGATGGAAATATCTACACCGCTATCTCTATAAATATGGAAATATCTACACCGCCATCTCTATAAACATGAAAATATCTACACTGCCATCTCCATAAAGATGGAAGTGTCTACACCGCCATGTGTATAAACACGGAAATATCTACGCCACCATCTGTGTAAACATGGAAATATCTACACCGCTCTCTGTATAAACATGGAAATATCTACACCGCCATCTGCATGTCCATGGAAATATCTACGACGCCATCTGTTTAAACATGGATATATCTACACGACCATCTGTGTATAGATGGAAATATCAACACCGCCATCTGTACAAACATGGAAATATCTACACCGCTATCTCTATAAACATGGAAATGTGTGCACTGCCATCTGTAAAAACATGGAAAAACCTATACAGTCATCTGTATAAACATGGAAATATCTACAATGCCATCTGTATACACATGGAAATATCTACACAGCCATCTGTATAAACATGTAAATATCTACACTGCTATCTCTATAAACATGGAAATATCTACACCGCCATCTCTATAAACATGAAAATATCTACACTGCCATCTCCATAAACATGGAACTAACTACTCCGCCATCTGTATAAACATGGAAACATCTACACCGCCATCTGTGTGAATAAGGAAATATCTACAATGCCATCTGTATAAAGATATAAATATCTGCACCGCGAGCTGTATAAACATGGAAATATCTACATCGCTATCTGTATAAACGTGGAAATACCAACACCGCTATCGGTATAAACATGGAAATATCTACAACACGATCTATATAAACTTGGAAATATCTACACCGCTATGTCTATAAACATGGAAATACCTACACCGCTATCTCTATAAACATGGAAATATTTACACCGCTATCTGTATAAACATGGAAATATCTACACCGCTATCTGTATAAACATGGAAATATCAACACCGCGATCTGTATAAACATGGAAATATCTTCACCACGATCTGTATAAACATGGAAATACCTACACCACTATCTCTATAAACATGGAAATATCTACACCGCCATCTGTATAAACATGGAAATATCTACAATGCCATCTGTATAAACATAGAAATATCTACACCGCGATCAGTATAAACATGGAAATATCTACACCGCGATCTGTATAAACATGGAAATATCTACACCGCGATCTGTATAAACATGGAAATATCTACACCGCTATCTGTATAAACATGGAAATATCTACACAGCTATCTCTATAAACATGGAAATATCTACACCGCCATCTGTATAAACATGGAAATACCTACAAAGTCATCTGTATAAACATGGAAACATCTACAAAGCCATCTGTATAAACATGGAAATATCTACACAGCCATCAGTATATACATGGAAATATATACACCGCTATCTGTATAAACATGGTAATATCTACACCGCCATCTATATAATCATGGAAATATCTACACCGCCATCTGTATAAACATGGAAACATCTACAATGCCATCTGTAGTAAGATGGAAATATCTACACCGCAATCTGTGTAAACATGGAAATATCTACACCGATATCTGTAAAAACATGGAAATACCTACACCGCTATCTGTATAAACATGAAAATATCTACACCGCGATCTGTATAAACATGCAAATATCTACACCGCGATCTGTATAAACATGGAATTATCCACACCGCGATCTGTATAAACATGGAAATATCTACACCGCGATCTGTATAAACATGGAAATACCTTCACCGCGATCTGTATAAACATGGAAATATCTACACCGCTATCTGTATAAACATGGAAATATCTACACCGCCATCTGTATAAACATGGAAATATCTACAATGCCATCTGTATAAACATGGAAATATCTACACCGCGATCTGTATAAACATGGAAGTATCTACACCGCGATCTGTATAAACATGGAAATATCTACACCGCTATCTGTGTAAACATGGAAATATCTACACATCTATCTCTATAAACATGGAAATATCTACACCGCCATCTGTATAAACATGGAAATACCTACAAAGTCATCTGTATAAACATGGAAATAACTACAAAGCCATCTGTATAAACATGGAAATATCTACACAGCCATCTGTATATACATGGAAATATCTACACCGTTATCTGTATAAACATGGTAATATCTACTCCGCTCTCTGTATAAACATGGAAATATCTACACAGCTATCTGTATAAACATGGAAATATCTACACCGCCATCTGTATAAACACGGAAATATCTACAATGCCATCTGTATAAACATGGAAATATCTACACCGCGATCTGAATAAACATGGAAATATCTACACCGCGATCTGTATAAACATGGAAATATCTACACCGCCATCTGTATAAACATGGAAATATCTACACAGCTATCTCTATAAACATGGAAATATCTACACCGCCATCTGTATAAACATGGAAATACCTACAAAGTCATCTGTATAAACATGGAAACATCTACAAAGCCATCTGTATAAACATGGAAATATCTACACAGCCATCAGTATATACATGGAAATATCTACACCGCTATCTGTATAAACATGGTAATATCTACACCGCCATCTATATAATCATTGAAATATCTACACCGCCATCTGTATAAACATGGAAACATCTACAATGCCATCTGTAGTAAGATGGAAATATCTACACCGCAATCTGTGTAAACATGGAAATATCTACACCGATATTTGTAAAAACATGGAAGTATCTACACCGCTATCTGTATTAACATGGAAATATCTACACCGCGATCTGTATTAACATGGAAATATCTACACCGCGATCTGTATAAACATGGAAATATCTACACCGCGATCTGTATAAACATGGAAATATCTACACCGCGATCTGTATAAACATGGAAATATCTACACCGCTATCTGTATAAATATGGAAATATCTACACAGCTATCTCTATAAACATGGAAATATCTACCCCGCCATCTGTATAAACATGGAAATACCTACAAAGTCATCTCTATAAACATGGAAATAACTACAAAGCCATCTGTATAAACATGGAAATATCTACACAGCCATCTGTATATACATGGAAATATCTACACCGCTATCGGTATAAACATGGAAATAACTACACCGCTATTTGTATAAACAAGGAAATATCTACACCATGATCTGCGTAAACATGGCAATATTTTCACCGGTATCTGTATAAACATGGAAATTTCTACACCGTTATCTGTATAAATATGGAAATATCTACACCGCTATCTCTATAAACATGGAAATATCTACACCGCCATCTGTATAAACATGTTAATACCTATACAGTCATCTGTGTAAACATGGAAATATCTACACCACCATCTGTATAAACATGGAAATATCTACACCGCGATCTGTATAAACATGGAAATAACTTCACCACGATCTGTATAAACATGGAAATACCTACACCGCTATCTCTATAAACATGGAAATATCTACACCGCCATCTGTATAAACATGGAAATATCTACAATGCCATCTGTATAAAAATGGAAATATCTACACCGTGATCTGTATAAACATGGAAATATCTACACCGCGATCTGTATAAACATGGAAATATCTACACCGCTATCTGTATAAACATGGAAATATCTACACAGCTATCTCTATAAACATGGAAATATCTACACCGCCATCTGTTTAAACATGGAAATACCTACAAAGTCATCTGTATAAACATGGAAATATCTACAAAGCCATCTGTATAAACATGGGAATATCTACACAGCCATCTGTATATACATGGAAATACCTACACCGCTATCTGTATAAACATGGTAATATCTACACCGCCATCTATATAAACATGGAAATATCTACACCGCAATCTGTGTAAACATGGAAATATCTGCACCGATATCTGTAAAAACATGCAAATACCTACACCGCTATCTGTATAAACATGAAAATAGCTACACCGCGATCTGTATAAACATGGAAATATCTACACCGCGATCTGTATAAACATGGAAATATCCACACCGCGATCTGTATAAACATGGAAATATCTACACCGCGATCTGTATAAACATGGAAATACCTTCACCACGATCTGTATAAACATGGAAATATCTGCACCGCTATCTGTATAAACATGGAAATATCTACACCGCCATCTGTATAAACATGGAAATATCTACAATGCCATCTGTATAAACATGGAAATATATACACCGCGATCTGTATAAACATGGAAATATCTACACCGCTATCTGTATTAACATGGAAATATCTACACCGCGATCTGTATAAACATGGAAATATCTACACCGCGATCTGTATAAACATGGAAATATCTACACCGCGATCTGTATAAACATGGAAATATCTACACCGCTATCTGTATAAATATGGAAATATCTACACAGCTATCTCTATAAACATGGAAATATCTACCCCGCCATCTGTATAAACATGGAAATACCTACAAAGTCATCACTATAAACATGGAAATAACTACAAAGCCATCTGTATAAACATGGAAATATCTACACAGCCATCTGTATATACATGGAAATATCTACACCGCTATCGGTATAAACATGGAAATAACTACACCGCTATTTGTATAAACAAGGAAATATCTACACCATGATCTGCGGAAACATGGCAATATTTACACCGGTATCTGTATAAACATGGAAATTTCTACACCGTTATCTGTATAAATATGGAAATATCTACACCGCTATCTCTATAAACATGGAAATATCTACACCGCCATCTGTATAAACATGGAAATACCTATACAGTCATCTGTGTAAACATGGAAATATCTACACCACCATCTGTATAAACATGGAAATATCTACAATGCCATCTGTATACACATGGAAATACCTACACGGCAATCTGTGTATAGATGGAAACATGAACACAGCCATCTGTAAAAACTTGGAAATATCTACACTGCTATCCCTATAAACATGGAAATATCTACACTGCGGTCCGTATAAACATGGAAATATCTACACCGGTATCTGTATAAACATGGAAATATCTACACCATGATCTGTATAAACATGGAAATATATACACCGCTATCTGTAAAACATGGAAGTATCTGCACCGCTATCTCTATAGACATGGAAATATCTACAAAGCCATCTGTATAAACATGGAAATACCTACACAGTCATGTGTAGGAACATGGAAATATCTACACTGCCATCTGTATAAACATAGAAATATCTACACAGCCCTCTGTATAAATATGGAGATATCTGCATAGGCATCTGTATAAACATGGAAATATCTGCACCGCTATCTGTATAAACATGGAAATACCTTCACCGCTGTCTCTATAAACATGGAAATATGTACACCGCTATGTATATAAACATGGAAATATCTCCACTGCTGTCTGTATAAACATGGAAATATCTCCACCGTTATCTGTATAAACATGGAAATATCTACAGCGCCATCTCTATAAACATTGAAATATCTACACTGCCATCTGTAAAAACATGGAAATATCTACACAGTCATCTGAATAAACATGGAAATATCTACACCACAATCTGTATAAACATGGAAATACCTACAATACCATCTGTATACACATGGAAATATCTACACAGACATCTGTATAAATATGGAAATATCTACACCGCCATCTGTATAAACATGGAAATATCTACACTGCCATCTGTAGAAAGATGGAAATATCTACACCGCTATCTCTATAAATATGGAAATATCTACACCGCCATCTCTATAAACATGAAAATATCTACACTGCCATCTCCATAAAGATGGAAGTGTCTACACCGCCATGTGTATAAACACGGAAATATCTACGCCACCATCTGTGTAAACATGGAAATATCTACACCGCTCTCTGTATAAACATGGAAATATCTACACCGCCATCTGCATGTCCATGGAAATAACTACGACGCCATCTGTTTAAACATGGATATATCTACACGACCATCTGGGTATAGATGGAAATATCAACACCGCCATCTGTACAAACATGGAAATATCTACACCGCTATCTCTATAAACATGGAAATGTGTGCACTGCCATCTGTAAAAACATGGAAAAACCTATACAGTCATCTGTATAAACATGGAAATATCTACAATGCCATCTGTATACACATGGAAATATCTACACAGCCATCTGTATAAACATGTAAATATCTACACTGCTATCTCTATAAACATGGAAATATCTACACCGCCATCTCTATAAACATGAAAATATCTACACTGCCATCTCCATAAACATGGAACTAACTACTCCGCCATCTGTATAAACATGGAAACATCTACACCGCCATCTGTGTGAATAAGGAAATATCTACAATGCCATCTGTATAAAGATATAAATATCTGCACCGCGAGCTGTATAAACATGGAAATATCTACATCGCTATCTGTATAAACGTGGAAATACCAACACCGCTATCGGTATAAACATGGAAATATCTACAACACGATCTATATAAACTTGGAAATATCTACACCGCTATGTCTATAAACATGGAAATACCTACACCGCTATCTCTATAAACATGGAAATATCTACACCGCTATCTGTATAAACATGGAAATATCTACACCGCGATCTGTATAAACATGGAAATATCTTCACCACGATCTGTATAAACATGGAAATACCTACACCGCTATCTCTATAAACATGGAAATATCTACACCGCCATCTGTATAAACATGGAAATATCTACAATGCCATCTGTATAAACATAGAAATATCTACACCGCGATCAGTATAAACATGGAAATATCTACACCGCGATCTGTATAAACATGGAAATATCTACACCGCGATCTGTATAAACATGGAAATATCTACACCGCTATCTGTATAAACATGGAAATATCTACACAGCTATCTCTATAAACATGGAAATATCTACACCGCCATCTGTATAAACATGGAAATACCTACAAAGTCATCTGTATAAACATGGAAATACCTACAAAGCCATCTGTATAAACATGGAAATATCTACACAGCCATCTGTATATACATGGAAATATCTACACCGCTATCTCTATAAACATGGTAATATCTACACCGCCATCTATATAAACATGGAAATATCTACAAAGCCATCTGTATAAACATGGAAATATCTACAATGCCATCTGTAGAAAGATGGAAGTATCTACACCGCAATCTCTGTAAACATGGAAATATCTACACCGATATCTGTAAAAACATGGAAATACCTACACCGCTATCTGTATAAACATGAAAATATCTACACCGTGATCTGTATAAACATGGAAATATCTACACCGTGATCTGTATAAACATGGAAATATCCACACCGCGATCTGTATAAACATGGAAATATCTACACCGCGATCTGTATAAACATGGAAATATCTTCACCACGATCTGTATAAACATGGAACTATCTACACCGCTATCTGTATAAACATGGGAATATCTACAGAGCTATATCTATAAACATGGAAATATCTACACCGCCATCTGTATAAACATGGAAATACCTACAAAGTCATCTGTATAAACATGGAAACATCTACAAAGCCATCTGTATAAACATGGAAATATCTACACAGCCATCAGTATATACATGGAAATATATACACCGCTATCTGTATAAACATGGTAATATCTACACCGCCATCTATATAATCATGGAAATATCTACACCGCCATCTGTATAAACATGGAAACATCTACAATGCCATCTGTAGTAAGATGGAAATATCTACACCGCAATCTGTGTAAACATGGAAATATCTACACCGATATCTGTAAAAACATGGAAATATCTACACCGCTATCTGTATTAACATGGAAATATCTACACCGCGATCTGTATAAACATGGAAATATCTACACCGCGATCTCTATAAACATGGAAATATCTACACCGCTATCTGTATAAACATGGAAATGTCTACACTGCCATCTGTAGAAAGATGGAAATATCTACACCGCTATCTCTATAAATATGGAAATATCTACACCGCCATCTCTATAAACATGAAAATATCTACAACGCCATCACCATAAAGATGGAAGTATCTACACCGCCATGTGTATAAACATGGAAATACCTACACCGCTATCTCTATAAACATGGAAATATCTACACCGCTATCTGTATAAACATGGAAATATCTACACCGCTATCTGTATAAACATGGATATACCTACACCGCGATCTGTGTAAACATGGAAATATCTACACCGCGATCTGTATAAACATGGAAATATCTTCACCACGATCTGTATAAACATGGAAATACCTACACCGCTATCTCTATAAACATGGAAATATCTACACCGCCATCTGTATAAACATGGAAATATCTACAATGCCATCTGTATAAACATGGAAATATCTACACCACGATCCATATAAACATGGAAATATCTACACCGCGATCTGTATAAACATGGAAATATCTACACCGCTATCTGTATAAACATGGAAATAACTACGCAGCTATCTCTATAAACATGGAAATATCTACACCGCCATCTGTATAAACATGGAAATACCTACAAAGTCATCTGTATAAACATGGAAATATCTACAAAGCCATCTGTATAAACATGGAAATATCTACACCGCCATCTGTATATACATGGAAATATCTACACCGCTATCTGTATAAACATGGTAATATCTACACCGCCATCTATATAAACATGGAAATATCTACACCGCCATCTGTATAAACATGGAAATATCTACAATGCCGTCTGTAGAAAGATGGAATTATCTACACCGCAATCTGTGTAAACATGGAAATATCTACACCGATATCTGTAAAAACATGGAAATACCTACACCGCTATCTGTATAAACATGAAAATATCTACACCGCGATCTGTATAAACATGCAAATATCTACACCGCGATCTGTATAAACATGGAATTATCCACACCGCGATCTGTATAAACATGGAAATATCTACACCGCGATCTGTATAAACATGGAAATACCTTCACCGCGATCTGTATAAACATGGAAATATCTACACCGCTATCTGTATAAACATGGAAATATCTACACCGCCATCTGTATAAACATGGAAATATCTACAATGCCATCTGTATAAACATGGAAATATCTACACCGCGATCTGTATAAACATGGAAGTATCTACACCGCGATCTGTATAAACATGGAAATATCTACACCGCTATCTGTGTAAACATGGAAATATCTACACATCTATCTCTATAAACATGGAAATATCTACACCGCTATCTCTATAAACATGGAAATATCTACACCGCTATCTGTATAAACATGAAAATATCTACACCGCTATATGTATAAACATGGAAATATCAACACCGCGATCTGTATAAACATGGAAATATCTTCACCACGATCTGTATAAACATGGAAATACCTACACCGCTATCTCTATAAACATGGAAATATCTACACCGCCATCTGTATAAACATGGAAATATCTACAATGCCATCTGTATAAACATAGAAATATCTACACCGCGATCAGTATAAACATGGAAATATCTACACCGCGATCTGTATAAACATGGAAATATCTACACCGCGATCTGTATAAACATGGAAATATCTACACCGCTATCTGTATAAACATGGAAATATCTACACAGCTATCTCTATAAACATGGAAATATCTACACCGCCATCTGTATAAACATGGAAATACCTACAAAGTCATCTGTATAAACATGGAAATACCTACACAGCCATCTGTATAAACATGGAAATATCTACACAGCCATCTGTATATACATGGAAATATCTACACCGCTATCTGTATAAACATGGTAATATCTACACCGCCATCTATATAAACATGGAAATATCTACAAAGCCATCTGTATAAACATGGAAATATCTACAATGCCATCTGTAGAAAGATGGAAGTATCTACACCGCAATCTGTGTAAACATGGAAATATCTACACCGATATCTGTAAAAACATGGAAATACCTACACCGCTATCTGTATAAACATGAAAATATCTACACCGTGATCTGTATAAACATGGAAATATCTACACCGTGATCTGTATAAACATGGAAATATCCACACCGCGATCTGTATAAACATGGAAATATCTACACCGCGATCTGTATAAACATGGAAATATCTTCACCACGATCTGTATAAACATGGAACTATCTACACCGCTATCTGTATAAACATGGAAATATCTACAATGCCATCTGTATAAACTTGGAAATATCTACACCGCGATCTGTATAAACATGGAAATATCTACAATGCCATCTGTATAAACATGGAAATATCTACACCGCGATCTGTATAAACATGGAAATATCTACACCGCGATCTGTATAAACATGGAAATATCTACACCTCTATCTGTATAAACATGGGAATATCTACAGAGCTATCTCTATAAACATGGAAATATCTACACCGCCATCTGTATAAACATGGAAATACCTACAAAGTCATCTGTATAAACATGGAAACATCTACAAAGCCATCTGTATAAACATGGAAATATCTACACAGCCATCAGTATATACATGGAAATATATACACCGCTATCTGTATAAACATGGTAATATCTACACCGCCATCTATATAATCATGGAAATATCTACACCGCCATCTGTATAAACATGGAAACATCTACAATGCCATCTGTAGTAAGATGGAAATATCTACACCGCAATCTGTGTAAACATGGAAATATCTACACCGATATCTGTAAAAACATGGAAATATCTACACCGCTATCTGTATTAACATGGAAATATCTACACCGCGATCTGTATAAACATGGAAATATCTACACCGCGATCTCTATAAACATGGAAATATCTACACCGCTATCTGTATAAACATGGAAATGTCTACACTGCCATCTGTAGAAAGATGGAAATATCTACACCGCTATTTCTATAAATATGGAAATATCTACACCGCCATCTCTATAAACATGAAAATATCTACAACGCCATCTCCATAAAGATGGAAGTATCTACACCGCCATGAGTATAAACATGGAAATACCTACAACGCTATCTCTATAAACATGGAAATATCTACACCGCTATCTGTATAAACATGGAAATATCTACACCGCTATCTGTATAAACATGGAAATACCTACACCGCGATCTGTGTAAACATGGAAATATCTACACCGCGATCTGTATAAACATGGAAATATCTTCACCACGATCTGTATAAACATGGAAATACCTACACCGCTATCTCTATAAACATGGAAATATCTACACCGCCATCTGTATAAACATGGAAATATCTACAATGCCATCTGTATAAACATGGAAATATCTACACCACGATCCATATAAGCATGGAAATATCTACACCGCGATCTGTATAAACATGGAAATATCTACACCGCTATCTGTATAAACATGGAAATAACTACGCAGCTATCTCTATAAACATGGAAATATCTACACCGCCATCTGTATAAACATGGAAATACCTACAAAGTCATCTGTATAAACATGGAAATATCTACAAAGCCATCTGTATAAACATGGAAATATCTACACCGCCATCTGTATATACATGGAAATATCTACACCGCTATCTGTATAAACATGGTAATATCTACACCGCCATCTATATAAACATGGAAATATCTACACCACCATCTGTATAAACATGGAAATATCTACAATGCCGTCTGTAGAAAGATGGAATTATCTACACCGCAATCTGTGTAAACATGGAAATATCTACACCGATATCTGTAAAAACATGGAAATACCTACACCGCTATCTGTATAAACATGAAAATATCTACACCGCGATCTGTATAAACATGCAAATATCTACACCGCGATCTGTATAAACATGGAATTATCCACACCGCGATCTGTATAAACATGGAAATATCTACACCGCGATCTGTATAAACATGGAAATACCTTCACCGCGATCTGTATAAACATGGAAATATCTACACCGCTATCTGTATAAACATGGAAATATCTACACCGCCATCTGTATAAACATGGAAATATCTACAATGCCATCTGTATAAACATGGAAATATCTACACCGCGATCTGTATAAACATGGAAATATCTACACCGCGATCTGTATAAACATGGAAATATCTACTCCGCTATCTGTGTAAACATGGAAATATCTACACATCTATCTCTATAAACATGGAAATATCTACACCGCCATCTGTATAAACATGGAAATACCTACAAAGTCATCTGTATAAACATGGAAATAACTACAAAGCCATCTGTATAAACATGGAAATAACTACACAGCCATCTGTATATACATGGAAATATCTACACCGTTATCTGTATAAACATGGAAATATCTACTCCGCTCTCTGTATAAACATGGAAATATCTACACAGCTATCTGTATAAACATGGAAATATCTACACCGCCATCTGTATAAACATGGAAATATCTACAATGCCATCTGTATAAACATGGAAATATCTACACCGCGATCTGAATAAACATGGAAATATCTACACCGCGATCTGTATAAACATGGAAATATCTACACCGCCATCTGTATAAACATGGAAATATCTACACAGCTATCTCTATAAACATGGAAATATCTACACCGCCATCTGTATAAACATGGAAATACCTACAAAGTCATCTGTATAAACATGGAAACATCTACAAAGCCATCTGTATAAACATGGAAATATCTACACAGCCATCAGTATATACATGGAAATATCTACACCGCTATCTGTATAAACATGGTAATATCTACACCGCCATCTATATAATCATTGAAATATCTACACCGCCATCTGTATAAACATGGAAACATCTACAATGCCATCTGTAGTAAGATGGAAATATCTACACCGCAATCTGTGAAAACATGGAAATATCTACACCGATATTTGTAAAAACATGGAAGTATCTACACCGCTATCTGTATTAACATGGAAAGATCTACACCGCGATCTGTATAAACATGGAAATATCAACACCGCGATCTGTATAAACATGGAAATATCTACACCGCTATCTGTATAAACATGGAAATATCTACACCGCTATCTGTATAAATATGGAAATATCTACACAGCTATCTCTATAAACATGGAAATATCTACACCGCCATCTGTGTAAACATGGAAATACCTACGAAGTCATCTGTATAAACATGGAATTAACTACAAAGCCATCTGTATAAACATGGAAATACCTACACAGCCATCTGTATATACATGGAAATATCTACACCGCAATCTGTATAAACATGGAAATAACTACACCGCTATTTGTATAAACAAGGAAATATCTACACCATGATCTGCGTAAACATGGCAATATTTACACCGGTATCTGTATAAACATGGAAATTTCTACACCGTTATCTGTATAAATATGGAAATATCTACACCGCTATCTCTATAAACATGGAAATATCTACACCGCCATCTGTATAAACATGTTAATACCTATACAGTCATCTGTGTAAACATGGAAATATCTACACCACCATCTGTATAAACATGGAAATATCTACAACGCCATCTGTATACACATGGAAATACCTACACGGCAATCTGTGTATAGATGGAAACATGAACACAGCCATCTGTAAAAACTTGGAAATATCTACACTGCTATCCCTATAAACATGGAAATATCTACACTGCGGTCTGTATAAACATGGAAATATCTACACCGGTATCTGTATAAACATGGAAATATCTACACCATGATCTGTATAAACATGGAAATATATACACCGCTATCTGTAAAACATGGAAGTATCTGCACCGCTATCTCTATAGACATGGAAATATCTACAAAGCCATCTGTATAAACATGGAAATACCTACACAGTCATGTGTAGGAACATGGAAATATCTACACTGCCATCTGTATAAACATAGAAATATCTACACAGCCCTCTGTATAAATATGGAGATATCTGCATAGGCATCTGTATAAACATGGAAATATCTGCACCGCTATCTGTATAAACATGGAAATACCTTCACCGCTGTCTCTATAAACATGGAAATATGTACACCGCTATGTATATAAACATGGAAATATCTCCACTGCTGTCTGTGTAAACATGGAAATATCTCCACCGTTATCTGTATAAACATGGAAATATCTACAGCGCCATCTCTATAAACATTGAAATATCTACACTGCCATCTGTAAAAACATGGAAATATCTACACAGTCATCTGAATAAACATGGAAATATCTACACCACAATCTGTATAAACATGGAAATACCTACAATACCATCTGTATACACATGGAAATATCTACACAGACATCTGTATAAATATGGAAATATCTACACCGCCATCTGTATAAACATGGAAATATCTACACTGCCATCTGCAGAAAGATGGAAATATCTACACCGCTATCTCTATAAATATGGAAATATCTACACCGCCATCTCTATAAACATGAAAATATCTACACTGCCATCTCCATAAAGATGGAAGTGTCTACACCGCCATGTGTATAAACACGGAAATATCTACGCCACCATCTGTGTAAACATGGAAATATCTACACCGCTCTCTGTATAAACATGGAAATATCTACACCGCCATCTGCATGTCCATGGAAATAACTACGACGCCATCTGTTTAAACATGGATATATCTACACGACCATCTGGGTATAGATGGAAATATCAACACCGCCATCTGTACAAACATGGAAATATTTTACACCGCCATCTCTATAAACATGGAAATGTGTGCACTGCCATCTGTAAAAACATGGAAATACCTATGCAGTCATCTGTATAAACATGGAAATATCTACAATGCCATCTGTATACACATGGAAATATCTACACAGCCATCTGTATAAACATGTAAATATCTACACTGCTATCTCTATAAACATGGAAATATCTACACCGCCATCTCTATAAACATGAAAATATCTACACTGCCATCTCCATAAACATGGAACTAACTACTCCGCCATCTGTATAAACATGGAAAAATCTACACCGCCATCTGTGTGAATAAGGAAATATCTACAATGCCATCTGTATAAAGATATAAATATCTGCACCGCGAGATGTATAAACATGGAAATATCTACATCGCTATCTGTATAAACGTGGAAATACCAACACCGCTATCGGTATAAACATGGAAATATCTACAACACGATCTATATAAACTTGGAAATATCTACACCGCTATGTCTATAAACATGGAAATACCTACACCGCTATCTCTATAAACATGGAAATATCTACACCGCTATCTGTATAAACATGGAAATATCTACACCGCTATCTGTATAAACATGGAAATATCAGCACCGCGATCTGTATAAACATGGAAATATCTTCACCGCGATCTGTATAAACATGGAAATACCTACACCGCTATCTCTATAAACATGGAAATATCTACACCGCCATCTGTATAAACATGGAAATATCTACACAGCCATCTGTATAAACATGTAAATATCTACACTGCTATCTCTATAAACATGGAAATATCTACACCGCCATCTCTATAAACATGAAAATAACTACACTGCCATCTCCATAAACATGGAACTAACTACTCCGCCATCTGTATAAACATGGAAACATCTACACCGCCATCTGTGTGAATAAGGAAATATCTACAATGCCATCTGTATAAAGATATAAATATCTGCACCGCGAGATGTATAAACATGGAAATATCTACATCGCTATCTGTATAAACGTGGAAATACCAACACCGCTATCGGTATAAACATGGAAATATCTACAACACGATCTATATAAACTTGGAAATATCTACACCGCTATGTCTATAAACATGGAAATACCTACACCGCTATCTCTATAAACATGGAAATATCTACACCGCTATCTGTATAAACATGGAAATATCTACACCGCTATCTGTATAAACATGGAAATATCAGCACCGCGATCTGTATAAACATGGAAATATCTTCACCACGATCTGTATAAACATGGAAATACCTACACCGCTATCTCTATAAACATGGAAATATCTACACCGCCATCTGTATAAACATGGAAATATCTACAATGCCATCTGTATAAACATAGAAATATCTACACCGCGATCAGTATAAACATGGAAATATCTACACCGCGATCTGTATAAACATGGAAATATCTACACCGCGATCTGTATAAACATGGAAATATCTACACCGCGATCTGTATAAACATGGAAATATCTACACCGCGATCTGTATAAACATGGAAATATCTACACCGCTATCTGTATAAACATGGAAATATCTACACAGCTATCTCTATAAACATGGAAATATCTACACCGCCATCTGTATAAACATGGAAATACCTACAAAGTCATCTGTATAAACATGGAAATACCTACAAAGCCATCTGTATAAACATGGAAATATCTACACAGCCATCTGTATATACATGGAAATATCTACACCGCTATCTGTATAAACATGGTAATATCTACACCGCCATCTATATAAACATGGAAATATCTACAAAGCCATCTGTATAAACATGGAAATATCTACAATGCCATCTGTAGAAAGATGGAAGTATCTACACCGCAATCTGTGTAAACATGGAAATATCTACACCGATATCTGTAAAAACATGGAAATACCTACACCGCTATCTGTATAAACATGAAAATATCTACACCGTGATCTGTATAAACATGGAAATATCTACACCGTGATCTGTATAAACATGGAAATATCCACACCGCGATCTGTATAAACATGGAAATATCTACACCGCGATCTGTATAAACATGGAAATATCTTCACCACGATCTGTATAAACATGGAACTATCTACACCGCTATCTGTATAAACATGGAAATATCTACACCGCCATCTGAATAAACATGGAAATATCTACAATGCCATCTGTATAAACATGGAAATATCTACACCGCGATCTGTATAAACATGGAAATATCTACACCGCGATCTGTATAAACATGGAAATATCTACACCTCTATCTGTATAAACATGGGAATATCTACAGAGCTATCTCTATAAACATGGAAATATCTACACCGCCATCTGTATAAACATGGAAATACCTACAAAGTCATCTGTATAAACATGGAAACATCTACAAAGCCATCTGTATAAACATGGAAATATCTACACAGCCATCAGTATATACATGGAAATATATACACCACTATCTGTATAAACATGGTAATATCTACACCGCCATCTATTTAATCATGGAAATATCTACACCGCCATCTGTATAAACATGGAAACATCTACAATGCCATCTGTAGTAAGATGGAAATATCTACACCGCAATCTGTGTAAACATGGAAATATCTACACCGATATCTGTAAAAACATGGAAATATCTACACCGCTATCTGTATTAACATGGAAATATCTACACCGCGATCTGTATAAACATGGAAATATCTACACAGCGATCTCTATAAACATGGAAATATCTACACCGCTATCTGTATAAACATGGAAATGTCTACAGTGCCATCTGTAGAAAGATGGAAATATCTACACCGCTATCTCTATAAATATGGAAATATCTACACCGCCATCTCTATAAACATGAAAATATCTACAACGCCATCTCCATAAAGATGGAAGTATCTACACCGCCATGTGTATAAACATGGAAATACCTACACCGCTATCTCTATAAACATGGAAATATCTACACCGCTATCTGTATAAACATGGAAATATCTACACCGCTATCTGTATAAACATGGAAATACCTACACCGCGATCTGTGTAAACATGGAAATATCTACACCGCGATCTGTATAAACATGGAAATATCTTCACCACGATCTGTATAAACATGGAAATACCTACACCGCTATCTCTATAAACATGGAAATATCTACACCGCCATCTGTATAAACATGGAAATATCTACAATGCCATCTGTATAAACATGGAAATATCTACACCACGATCCATATAAACATGGAAATATCTACACCGCGATCTGTATAAACATGGAAATATCTACACCGCTATCTGTATAAACATGGAAATAACTACGCAGCTATCTGTATAAACATGGAAATATCTACACCGCCATCTGTATAAACATGGAAATACCTACAAAGTCATCTGTATAAACATGGAAATATCTACAAAGCCATCTGTATAAACATGGAAATAACTACACCGCCATCTGTATATACATGGAAATATCTACACCGCTATCTGTATAAACATGGTAATATCTACACCGCCATCTATATAAACATGGAAATATCTACACCGCCATCTGTATAAACATGGAAATATCTACAATGCCGTCTGTAGAAAGATGGAATTATCTACACCGCAATCTGTGTAAACATGGAAATATCTACACCGATATCTGTAAAAACATGGAAATACCTACACCGCTATCTGTATAAACATGAAAATATCTACACCGCGATCTGTATAAACATGCAAATATCTACACCGCGATCTGTATAAACATGGAATTATCCACACCGCGATCTGTATAAACATGGAAATATCTACACCGCGATCTGTATAAACATGGAAATACCTTCACCGCGATCTGTATAAACATGGAAATATCTACACCGCTATCTGTATAAACATGGAAATATCTACACCGCCATCTGTATAAACATGGAAATATCTACAAGGCCATCTGTATAAACATGGAAATATCTACACCGCGATCTGTATAAACATGGAAATATCTACACCGCGATCTGTATAAACATGGAAGTATCTACACCGCTATCTGTGTAAACATGGAAATATCTACACATCTATCTCTATAAACATGGAAATATCTACACCGCCATCTGTATAAACATGGAAATACCTACAAAGTCATCTGTATAAACATGGAAATAACTACAAAGCCATCTGTATAAACATGGAAATATCTACACAGCCATCTGTACATACTTGGAAATATCTACACCGTTATCTGTATAAACATGGAAATATCTACTCCGCTCTCTGTATAAATATGGAAATATCTACACAGCTATCTGTATAAACATGGAAATATCTACACCGCCATCTGTATAAACATGGAAATATCTACAATGCCATCTGTATAAACATGGAAATATCTACACCGCGATCTGAATAAACATGGAAATATCTACACCGCGATCTGTATAAACATGGAAATATCTACACCGCTATCTGTATAAACATGGAAATATCTACACAGCTATCTCTATAAACATGGAAATATCTACACCGCCATCTGTATAAACATGGAAATACCTACAAAGTCATCTGTATAAACATGGAAACATCTACAAAGCCATCTGTATAAACATGGAAATATCTACACAGCCATCAGTATATACATGGAAATATATACACCGCTATCTGTATAAACATGGTAATATCTACACCGCCATCTATATAATCATTGAAATATCTACACCGCCATCTGTATAAACATGGAAACATCTACAATGCCATCTGTAGTAAGATGGAAATATCTACACCGCAATCTGTGTAAACATGGAAATATCTACACCGATATTTGTAAAAACATGGAAATATCTACACCGCTATCTGTATTAACATGGAAATATCTACACCGCGATCTGTATAAACATGGAAATATCAACACCGCGATCTGTATAAACATGGAAATATCTACACCGCTATCTGTATAAACATGGAAATATCTACACCGCTATCTGTATAAATATGGAAATATCTACACAGCTATCTCTATAAACATGGAAATATCTACACCGCCATCTGTATAAACATGGAAATACCTACGAAGTCATCTGTATAAACATGGAATTAACTACAAAGCCATCTGTATAAACATGGAAATACCTACACAGCCATCTGTATATACATGGAAATATCTACACCGCAATCTGTATAAACATGGAAATAACTACACCGCTATTTGTATAAACAAGGAAATATCTACACCATGATCTGTATAAACATGGCAATATTTACACCGCTATCTGTATAAACATGGAAATTTCTACACCGTTATCTGTATAAATATGGAAGTATCTACACCGCTATCTCTATAAACATGGTAATATCTACACCGCCATCTGTATAAACATGGAAATACCTATACAGTCATCTGTGTAAACATGGAAATACCTACACCACCATCTGTATAAACATGGAAATATCTACAATGCCATCTGTATAAACATGGAAATATCTACACCGCGATCTGAATAAACAGGGAAATATCTACACCATGATCTGTATAAACATGGAAATATCTACACCGCTATCTGTATAAACATGGAAATATCTACACCGCGATCTGTATAAACATGGAAATATCTACACCGTGATCTGTATAAACATGGAAATATCTACACCGCTATCTGTATAAATATAGAAATATCTACACAGCTATCTCTATAAACATGGAAATATCTACACTGCCATCTGTATAAACATGGAAATACCTACAAAGTCATCTCTATAAACATGGAAATATCTACAAAGCCATCTGTATAAACATGGAAATATCTACACAGCCATCTGTATATACATGGAAATATCTACACCGCTATCTGTATAAACATGGAAATAACTTCACGGCTATTTGTATAAACAAGGAAATATCTACACCGTGATCTGTACGAACATGGCAATATTTACACCGCTATCTGTATAAACATGGAAATTTCTACACCGTTTATTGTATAAATATGGAAATATCTAAACAGCTATCTCTATAAACATGGAAATATCTACACCGCCATCTGTATAAACATGGAAATACCTATACAGTCATCTGTGTAAACATGGAAATATCTACACCACCATCTGTATAAACATGGAAATATGTACAATGCTATCTGTATACACATGGAAATACCTACACTGCCATCTGTAGAAAGATGGAAATATCTACACCGCTATCTCTATAAATATGGAAATATCTACACCGCCATCTCTATAAACATGAAAATATCTACACTGCCATCTCCATAAAGATGGAAGTATCTACTCCGCCATGTGTATAAACACGGAAATATCTACACCACCATCTGTGTAAACATGGAAATATCTACACCGCTCTCTGAATAAACATGGAAATATCTACACCGCCATCTGCATGTCCATGGAAATATCTACGCCGCCATCTGTTTAAACATGGATATATCTACACGACCATCTGTGTATAGATGGAAATATCAACACCGCCATCTGTACAAACATGGAAATATCTACACCGCTATCTCTATAAACATGGAAATGTGTGCACTGCCATCTGTAAAAACATGGAAATACCTATGCAGTCATCTGTATAAACATGGAAATATCTACAATGCCATCTGTATACACATGGAAATATCTACACAGCCATCTGTATAAACATGTAAATATCTACACTGCTATCTCTATAAACATGGAAATATCTACACCGCCATCTCTATAAACATGAAAATATCTACACTGCCATCTCCATAAACATGGAACTAACTACTCCGCCATCTGTATAAACATGGAAACATCTACACCGCCATCTGTGTGAATAAGGAAATATCTACAATGCCATCTGTATAAAGATATAAATATCTGCACCGCGAGCTGTATAAACATGGAAATATCTACATCGCTATCTGTATAAACGTGGAAATACCAACACCTCTGTCGGTATAAACATGGAAATATCTACAACGCCATCTATATAAACATGGAAATATCTACACCGCTATGTCTATAAACATGGAAATACCTACACCGCTATCTCTATAAACATGGAAATATCTACACCGCTATCTGTATAAACATGGAAATATCTACACCGCTATCTGTATAAACATGGAAATATCTACACCGCGATCTGTGTAAACATGGAAATATCTACACCGCGATCTGTATAAACATGGAAATATCTACACCGCTATCTGTATAAACATGGAAATAACTACGCAGCTATCTCTATAAACATGGAAATATCTACACCGCCATCTGTATAAACATGGAAATACCTACAAAGTCATCTGTATAAACATGGAAATATCTACAAAGCCATCTGTATAAACATGGAAATATCTACTCCGCCATCTGTATATACATGGAAATATCTACACCGCTATCTGTATAAACATGGTAATATCTACACCGCCATCTATATAAACATGGAAATATCTACACCGCCATCTGTATAAACATGGAAATATCTACAATGCCGTCTGTAGAAAGATGGAATTATCTACACCGCAATCTGTGTAAACATGGAAATATCTACACCGATATCTGTAAAAACATGGAAATACCTACACCGCTATCTGTATAAACATGAAAATATCTACACCGCGATCTGTATAAACATGCAAATATCTACACCGCGATCTGTATAAACATGGAATTATCCACACCGCGATCTGTATAAACATGGAAATATCTACACCGCGATCTGTATAAACATGGAAATACCTTCACCGCGATCTGTATAAACATGGAAATATCTACACCGCTATCTGTATAAACATGGAAATATCTACACCGCCATCTGTATAAACATGGAAATATCTACAATGCCATCTGTATAAACATGGAAATATCTACACCGCGATCTGTATAAACATGGAAATATCTACACCGCGATCTGTATAAACATGGAAATATCTACACCGCTATCTGTGTAAACATGGAAATATCTACACATCTATCTCTATAAACATGGAAATATCTACACCGCCATCTGTATAAACATGGAAATACCTACAAAGTCATCTGTATAAACATGGAAATAACTACAAAGCCATCTGTATAAACATGGAAATATCTACACAGCCATCTGTATATACATGGAAATATCTACACCGTTATCTGTATAAACATGGAAATATCTACTCCGCTCTCTGTATAAATATGGAAATATCTACACAGCTATCTGTATAAACATGGAAATATCTACACCGCCATCTGTATAAACATGGAAATATCTACAATGCCATCTGTATAAACATGGAAATATCTACACCACGATCTGAATAAACATGGAAATATCTACACCGCGATCTGTATAAACATGGAAATATCTACACCGCTATCTGTATAAACATGGAAATATCTACACAGCTATCTCTATAAACATGGAAATATCTACACCGCCATCTGTATAAACATGGAAATACCTACAAAGTCATCTGTATAAACATGGAAACATCTACAAAGCCATCTGTATAAACATGGAAATATCTACACCGCCATCTGTATATACATGGAAATATCTACACCGCTATCTGTATAAACATGGTAATATCTACACCGCCATCTATATAAACATGGAAATATCTACACCGCCATCTGTATAAACATGGAAATATCTACAATGCCATCTGCAGAAAGATGGAAATATCTACACCGCAATCTGTGTAAACATGGAAATATCTACACCGATATCTGTAAAAACATGGAAATACCTACACCGCTATCTGTATAAACATGAAAATATCTACACCGCGATCTGTATAAACATGCAAATATCTACACCGCGATCTGTATAAACATGGAATTATCCACACCGCGATCTGTATAAACATGGAAATATCTACACCGCGATCTGTATAAACATGGAAATATCTTCACCGCGATCTGTATAAACATGGAAATATCTACACCGCTATCTGTATAAACATGGAAATATCTACACCGCCATCTGTATAAACATGGAAATATCTACAATGCCATCTGTATAAACATGGAAATATCTACACCGCGATCTGTATAAACATGGAAATATCTACTCCGCTCTCTGTATAAATATGGAAATATCTACACAGCTATCTGTATAAACATGGAAATATCTACACCGCCATCTGTATAAACATGGAAATATCTACAATGCCATCTGTATAAACATGGAAATATCTACACGGCGATCTGAATAAACATGGAAATATCTACACCGCGATCTGTATAAACATGGAAATATCTACACCGCTATCTGTATACACATGGAAATATCTACACAGCTATCTCTATAAACATGGAAATATCTACACCGCCATCTGTATAAACATGGAAATACCTACAAAGTCATCTGTATAAACATGGAAACATCTACAAAGCCATCTGTATAAACATGGAAATATCTACACAGCCATCAGTATATACATGGAAATATCTACACCGCTATCTGTATAAACATGGTAATATCTACACCTCCATCTATATAATCATGGAAATATCTACACCGCCATCTGTATAAACATGGAAACATCTACAATGCCATCTGTAGTAAGATGGAAATATCTACACCGCAATCTGTGTAAACATGGAAATATCTACACCGATATCTGTAAAAACATGGAAATATCTACACCACTATCTGTATTAACATGGAAATATCTACACCGCGATCTGTATAAACATGGAAATATCTACACCGCGATCTGTATAAACATGGAAATATCTACACCGCTATCTGTATAAACATGGAAATATCTACACTGCTATCTGTATAAACATGGAAATATCTACACCGCTATCTGTATAAACATGGAAATATCTACACAGCTATCTGTATAAATATGGAAATATCTACACAGCTATCTCCATAAACATGGAAATATCTACACCGCCATCTGTATAAACATGGAAATACCTACAAAGTCATCTGTACAAACATGGAATTAACTACAAAGCCATCTGTATAAACATGGAAATACCTACACAGCCATCTGTATATACATGGAAATATCTACACCGCTATCGGTATAAACATGGAAATAACTACACCGCTATTTGTATAAACAAGGAAATATCTACACCATGATCTGTATAAACATGGCAATATTTACACCGCTATCTGTATAAACATGGAAATTTCTACACCGTTATCTGTATAAATATGGAAATATCTACACCGCCATCTCTATAAACATGGAAATATCTACACCGCCATCTGTATAAACATGGAAATACCTATACAGTCATCTGTGTAAACATGGAAATACCTACACCACCATCTGTATAAACATGGAAATATCTACAATGCCATCTGTATACACATGGAAATACCTACACGGCAATCTGTGTATAGATGGAAACATCAACACCGCCATCTGTAAAAACCTGGAAATATCTACACTGCTATCCCTATAAACATGGAAGTATCTACACTGCGGTCTGTGTAAACACGGAAATATCTACACCGGTATCTGTATAAACATGGAAATATCTACACCATGATCTGTATAAACATGGAAATATATACAACGCTATCTGTAAAACATGGAAGTATCTGCACCGCTATCTCTATAGACATGGAAATATCTACAAAGCCATCTGTATAAACATGGAAATACCTACACAGTCATGTGTAGGAACATGGAAATATCTACTCTGCCATCTGTATAAACATAGAAATATCTACACAGCCCTCTGTATAAATATGGAGATATCTGCATAGGCATCTGTATAAACATGGAAATATCTGCACCGCTATCTGTATAAACATGGAAATACCTACACCGCTGTCTCTATAAACATGGAAATATGTACACCGCTATGTATATAAACATGGAAATATCTCCACTGCTGTCTGTATAAACATGGAAATATCTCCACCGTTAAATGTATAAACATGAAAATATCTACAGCGCCATCTCTATAAACATTGAAATATCTACACTGCCATCTGTAAAAACCTGGAAATATCTACACAGTCATCTGAATAAACATGGAAATATCTACACCACCATCTGTATAAACATGGAAATACCTACAATACCATCTGTATACACATGGAAATATCTACACAGACATCTGTATAAATATGGAAATATCTACACCGCCATCTGTATAAACATGGAAATATCTACACTGCCATCTGTAGAAAGATGGAAATATCTACACCGCTATCTCTATAAATATGGAAATATCTACACCGCCATCTCTATAAACATGAAAATATCTACACTGCCATCTCCATAAAGATGGAAGTATCTACTCCGCCATGTGTATAAACACGGAAATATCTACACCACCATCTGTGTAAACATGGAAATATCTACACCGCTCTCTGAATAAACATGGAAATATCTACACCGCCATCTGCATGTCCATGGAAATATCTACGCCGCCATCTGTTTAATCATGGATATATATACACGACCATCTGTGTATAGATGGAAATATCAACACCGCCATCTGTATAAACATGGAAATATCTGCACCGCTATCTGTATAAACATGGAAAGATCTACACCGCCATCTGTATAAACATGGAAATATCTTCACCACGATCTGTATAAATATGGAAATATCTACACCGCCATCTGTATAAACATGGAAATATCTACACTGCCATCTGTAGAAAGATGGAAATATCTACACCGCTATCTCTATAAATATGGAAATATCTACACCGCCATCTCTATAAACATGAAAATATTTACACTGCCATCTCCATAAAGATGGAAGTATCTACACCGCCATGTGTATAAACACGGAATTATCTACACCACCATCTGTGTAAACATGGAAATATCTACAACGCTCTCTGTATAAACATGGAAATATCTACACCGCCATCTGCATGTCCATGGAAATATCTATGCCGCCATCTGTTTAAACATGGATATATCTACACGACCATCTGTGTATAGATGGAAATATCAACACCGCCATCTGTACAAACATGGAAATATCTACACCGCTATCTCTATAAACATGGAAATGTGTGCACTGCCATCTGTAAAAACATGGAAATACCTATGCAGTCATCGGTATAAACATGGAAATATCTACAATGCCATCTGTATACACATGGAAATATATACACAGCCATCTGTATAAACATGTAAATATCTACACTGCTATCTCTATAAACATGGAAATATCTACACCGCCATCTCTATAAACATGAAAATATCTACACTGCCATCTCCATAAACATGGAACTAACTAGTCCGCCATCTCTATAAACATGGAAACATCTACACTGCCATCTGTGTGAATAAGGAAATATCTACAATGCCATCTGTATAAAGATATAAATATCTGCACCGCGAGCTGTATAAACATGGAAATATCTACATCGCTATCTGTATAAACGTTGAAATACCAACACAGCTATCGGTAAAAACATGGAAATATCTACAACACCATCTATATAAACTTGGAAATATCTACACCGCTATGTCTATAAACATGGAAATACCTACACCTCTATCTCTATAAACGTGGAAATATCTACACCGCTATCTGTATAAACATGGAAATATCTACACTGCTATCTGTATAACCATGGAAATATCTACACCGTGATCTGTATAAACATGGAAATATCTACACCGCGATCTGTATAAACATGGAAATATCTACACCGCTATCTGTATAAACATGGAAATATCTACACCGCTATCTGTATAAATATGGAAATATCTACACAGCTATCTCTATAAACATGGAAATATCTACACCGCCATCTGTATAAACATGGAAATACCTACAAAGTCATCTGTATAAACATGGAAATATCTACACCGCTATCTGTATAAACATGGAAATATCTACACCGCGATCTGTATAAACATGGAAATATCTACACCGTGATCTATATAAACATGGAAATATCTACACCGCTATCTGTATAACTATGGAAATATCTACACAGCTATCTCTATAAACATGGAAATATCTACACCGCCATCTGTATAAACATGGAAATTTCTACACCGTTATCTGTATAAATATGGAAATATCTACACCGCTATCTCTATAAACATGGAAATATCTACACCGCCATCTGTATAAACGTGGAAATACCTATACAGTCATCTGTGTAAACATGGAAATATCTACACCGCCATCTGTATAAACATGGAAATACCTATACAGTCATCTGTGTAAACATGGAAATATCTACACCACCATCTGTGTAAACATGGAAATATCTACACCGCTCTCTGTATAAACATGGAAATATCTACATCGCCATCTGCATGTCCATGGAAATATCTACGCCGCCATCTGTTTAAACATGGATATATATACACGACCATCTGTGTATAGATGGAAATATCAACACCGCCATCTGTACAAACATGGAAATATCTACACCGCTATCTCTATAAACATGGAAATGTGTGCACTGCCATCTGTAAAAACATGGAAATACCTATACAGTCATCTGTATAAACATGGAAATATCTACAATGCCGTCTGTATACACATGGAAATATCTACACAGCCATCTGTATAAACATGTAAATATCTACACTGCTATCTCTATAAACATGGAAATATCTACACCGCCATCTCTATAAACATGAAAATATCTACACTGCCATCTCCATAAACATGGAACTAACTACTCCGCCATCTCTATAAACATGGAAACATCTACACCGCCATCTGTGTGAATAAGGAAATATCTACAATGCCATCTGTATACACATGGAAATACCTACACGGCAATCTGTGTATAGATGGAAACATCAACACCGCCATCTGTAAAAACTTGGAAATATCTACACTGCTATCTCTATAAACATGGAAATATCTACACTGCGGTCTGTATAAACATGGAAATATCTACACCGCTATCTGTATAAACATGGAAATATCTACACCATGATCTGTATAAACATGGAAATATATACACCGCTATCTGTATAAACAGTGAAATATCTGCACCGCTATCTCTATAGACATGGAAATATCTACAAAGCCATCTGTATGAACATGGAAATACCTACACAGTCATGTGTAGGAACATGGAAATATCTACACTGCCATCTGTATAAACATAGAAATATCTACACAGCCCTCTGTATAAATATGGAGATATCTGCATAGGCATCTGTATAAACATGGAAATATCTGCACCGCTATCTGTATAAACATGGAAATACCTACACCGCTGTCTCTATAAACATGGAAATATGTACACCGTTATGTATATAAACATGGAAATATCTCCACTGCTGTCTGTATAAACATGGAAATATCTCCACCGTTCTCTGTATAAACATGGAAAAATCTAGAGTGCCATCTCTATAAACATTGATATATCTACACTGCCATCTGTAAAAACATGGAAATATCTACACAGTCATCTGAATAAACATGGAAATATCTACACCACCATCTGTATAAACATGGAAATACCTACAATACCATCTGTATACACATGGAAATATCTACACAGACATCTGTATAAATATGGAAATATCTACACCGCCATCTGTATAAACATGGAAATATCTACACTGCCATCTGTAGAAAGATGGAAATATCTACACCGCTATCTCTATAAATATGGAAATATCTACACCGCCATCTCTATAAACATGAAAATATCTACACTGCCATCTCTATAAAGATGGAATTATCTACTCCGACATGTGTATAAACACGGAAATATCTACACCACCATCTGTGTAAACATGGAAATATCTACACCGCTCTCTGTGTAAACATGGAAATATCTACACCGCCATCTGCATGTCCATGGAAATATCTACGCCGCCATCTGTTTAAACATGGATATATCTACACGACCATCTGTGTATAGATGGAAATATCAACACCGCCATCTGTACAAACATGGAAATATCTACACCGCTATCTCTATAAACATGGAAATGTGTGCACTGCCATCTGTAAAAACATGGAAATACCTATACAGTCATCTGTATAAACATGGAAATATCTACAATGCCATCTGTATACACATGGAAAAATCTACACAGCCATCTGTATAAACATGTAAATATCTACACTGCTATCTCTATAAACATGGAAATATCTACACCGCCATCTCTATAAACATGAAAATATCTACACTGCCATCTCCATAAACATGGAACTAACTACTCCGCCATCTCTATAAACATGGAAACATCTACACCGCCATCTGTGTGAATAAGGAAATATCTACAATGCCATCTGTATACACATGGAAATACCTACACGGCAATCTGTGTATAGATGGAAACATCAACACCGCCATCTGTAAAAACTTGGAAATATCTACACTGCTATCTCTATAAACATGGAAATATCTACACTGTGGTCTGTATAAACATGGAAATATCTACACCGGTATCTGTATAAACATGGAAATATCTACACCATGATCTGTATAAACATGGAAATATATACACCGCTATCTGTATAAACATGGAAATATCTGCACCGCTATCTCTATAGACATGGAAATATCTACAAAGCCATCTGTATGAACATGGAAATACCTACACAGTCATGTGTAGGAACATGGAAATATCTACACTGCCGTCTGTATAAACATAGAAATATCTACACAGCCCTCTGTATAAATATGGAGATATCTGCATAGGCATCTGTATAAACATGGAAATATCTGCACCGCTATCTGTATAAACATGGAAATACCTACACCGCTGTCTCTATAAACATGGAAATATGTACACCGCTATGTATATAAACATGGAAATATCTCCACTGCTGTCTGTATAAACATGGAAATATCTCCACCGTTATCTGTATAAACATGGAAATATCTACAGCGCGATCTCTATAAACATTGAAATATCTACACTGCCATCTGTAAAAACATGGAAATATCTACACAGTCATCTGAATAAACATGGAAATATCTACACCACCATCTGTATAAACATGGAAATACCTACAATACCATCTGTATACACATGGAAATATCTACAAATACATCTGTATAAATATGGAAATATCTACACCGCCATCTGTATAAACATGGAAATATCTACACTGCCATCTGTAGAAAGATGGAAATATCTACACCGCTATCTCTATAAATATGGAAATATATACACCGCCATCTCTATAAACATGAAAATATCTACACTTCCATATCCATAAAGATGGATGTATCTACTCCGCCATGTGTATAAACACGGAAATATCTACACCACCATCTGTGTAAACATGGAAATATCTACACCGCTCTCTGTATAAACATGGAAATATCTACACCGCCATCTGCATGTCCATGGAAATATCTACGCCGCCATCTGTTTAAACATGGATATATCTACAGGACCATCTGTGTATAGGTGGAAATATCAACACCGCCATCTGTACAAACATGGAAATATCTACACCGCTATCTCTATAAACATGGAAATGTGTGCACTGCCATCTGTAAAAACATGGAAATACCTATGCAGTCATCTGTATAAACATGGAAATATCTACAATGCCATCTGTATACACATGGAAATATCTACACAGCCATCTGTATAAACATGTAAATATCTACACTGCTATCTCTATAAACATGGAAATATCTACACCGCCATCTCTATAAACATGAAAATATCTACACTGCCATCTCCAAAAACATGGAACTAACTACTCCGCCATCTGTATAAACATGGAAACATCTACACCGCCATCTGTGTGAATAAGGAAATATCTACAATGCCATCTGCATAAAGATATAAATATCTGCACCGCGAGCTGTATAAACATGGAAATATCTACATCGCTATCTGTATAAACGTGGAAATACCAACACCGCTATCGGTATAAACATGGAAATATCTACAACACCATCTATATAAACTTGGAAATATCTACACCGCTATGTCTATAAACATGGAAATACCTACACCGCTATCTCTATAAACATGGAAATATCTACACCGCTATCTGTATAAACATGGAAATATCAACACCGCGATCTGTATAAACATGGAAATATCTTCACCACGATCTGTATAAACATGGAAATACCTACACCGCTATCTCTATAAACATGGAAATATCTACACCGCCATCTGTATAAACATGGAAATATCTTCAATGCCATCTGTATAAACATAGAAATATCTACACCGCGATCAGTATAAACATGGAAATATCTACACCGCGATCTGTATAAACATGGAAATATCTACACCGCGATCTGTATAAACATGGAAATATCTACACCGCTATCTGTATAAATATGGAAATATCTACACAGCAATCTCTATAAACATGGAAATATCTACACCGCCATCTGTATAAACATGGAAATACCTGCAAAGTCATCTGTATAAACATGGAAATACCTACAAAGCCATCTGTATAAACATGGAAATATCTACACAGACATCTGTATATACATGGAAATATCTACACCGCTATCTGTATAAACATGGTAATATCTACACCGCCATCTATATAAACATGGAAATATCTACAAAGCCATCTGTATAAACATGGAAATATCTACAATGCCATCTGTAGATAGATGGAAGTATCTACACCGCAATCTGTGTAAACATGGAAATATCTACACCGATATCTGTAAAAACATGGAAATACCTACACCGCTATCTGTATAAACATGAAAATATCTACACCGTGATCTTTATAAACATGGAAATAACTACACCGTGATCTGTATAAACATGGAAATATCCACACCGCGATCTGTATAAACATGGAAATATCTACACCGCGATCTGTATAAACATGGAAATATCTTCACCACGATCTGTATAAACATGGAACTATCTACACCGCTATCTATATAAACATGGAAATATCTACACCGCCATCTGAATAAACATGGAAATATCTACAATGCCATCTGTATAAACATGGAAATATCTACACCGCGATCTGTATAAACATGGAAATATCTACACCGCGATCTGTATAAACATGGAAATATCTACACCGCTATCTGTATAAACATGGGAATATCTACAGAGCTATCTCTATAAACATGGAAATATCTACACCGCCATCTGTATAAACATGGAAATACCTACAAAGTCATCTGTATAAACATGGAAACATCTACAAAGCCATCTGTATAAACATGGAAATATCTACACAGCCATCAGTATATACATGGAAATATATACACCGCTATCTGTATAAACATGGTAATATCTACACCGCCATCTATATAATCATGGAAATATCTACACCGCCATCTGTATAAACATGGAAACATCTACAATGCCATCTGTAGTAAGATGGAAATATCTACACCGCAATCTGTGTAAACATGGAAATGTCTACACAGTCATCTGAATAAACATGGAAATATCTACACCACCATCTGTATAAACATGGAAATACCTACAATACCATCTGTATACACATGGAAATATCTACAAATACATCTGTATAAATATGGAAATATCTACACCGCCATCTGTATAAACATGGAAATATCTACACTGCCATCTGTAGAAAGATGGAAATATCTACACCGCTATCTCTATAAATATGGAAATATATACACCGCCATCTCTATAAACATGAAAATATCTACACTTCCATATCCATAAAGATGGATGTATCTACTCCGCCATGTGTATAAACACGGAAATATCTACACCACCATCTGTGTAAACATGGAAATATCTACACCGCTCTCTGTATAAACATGGAAATATCTACACCGCCATCTGCATGTCCATGGAAATATCTACGCCGCCATCTGTTTAAACATGGATATATCTACAGGACCATCTGTGTATAGGTGGAAATATCAACACCGCCATCTGTACAAACATGGAAATATCTACACCGCTATCTCTATAAACATGGAAATGTGTGCACTGCCATCTGTAAAAACATAAAAATACCTATGCAGTCATCTGTATAAACATGGAAATATCTACAATGCCATCTGTATACACATGGAAATATCTACACAGCCATCTGTATAAACATGTAAATATCTACACTGCTATCTCTATAAACATGGAAATATCTACACCGCCATCTCTATAAACATGAAAATATCTACACTGCCATCTCCAAAAACATGGAACTAACTACTCCGCCATCTGTATAAACATGGAAACATCTACACCGCCATCTGTGTGAATAAGGAAATATCTACAATGCCATCTGTATAAAGATATAAATATCTGCACCGCGAGCTGTATAAACATGGAAATATCTACATCGCTATCTGTATAAACGTGGAAATACCAACACCGCTATCGGTATAAACATGGAAATATCTACAACACCATCTATATAAACTTGGAAATATCTACACCGCTATGTCTATAAACATGGAAATACCTACACCGCTATCTCTATAAACATGGAAATATCTACACCGCTATCTGTATAAACATGGAAATATCAACACCGCGATCTGTATAAACATGGAAATATCTTCACCACGATCTGTATAAACATGGAAATACCTACACCGCTATCTCTATAAACATGGAAATATCTACACCGCCATCTGTATAAACATGGAAATATCTTCAATGCCATCTGTATAAACATAGAAATATCTACACCGCGATCAGTATAAACATGGAAATATCTACACCGCGATCTGTATAAACATGGAAATATCTACACCGCGATCTGTATAAACATGGAAATATCTACACCGCTATCTGTATAAATATGGAAATATCTACACAGCAATCTCTATAAACATGGAAATATCTACACCGCCATCTGTATAAACATGGAAATACCTGCAAAGTCATCTGTATAAACATGGAAATACCTACAAAGCCATCTGTATAAACATGGAAATATCTACACAGACATCTGTATATACATGGAAATATCTACACCGCTATCTGTATAAACATGGTAATATCTACACCGCCATCTATATAAACATGGAAATATCTACAAAGCCATCTGTATAAACATGGAAATATCTACAATGCCATCTGTAGATAGATGGAAGTATCTACACCGCAATCTGTGTAAACATGGAAATATCTACACCGATATCTGTAAAAACATGGAAATACCTACACCGCTATCTGTATAAACATGAAAATATCTACACCGTGATCTTTATAAACATGGAAATAACTACACCGTGATCTGTATAAACATGGAAATATCCACACCGCGATCTGTATAAACATGGAAATATCTACACCGCGATCTGTATAAACATGGAAATATCTTCACCACGATCTGTATAAACATGGAACTATCTACACCGCTATCTATATAAACATGGAAATATCTACACCGCCATCTGAATAAACATGGAAATATCTACAATGCCATCTGTATAAACATGGAAATATCTACACCGCGATCTGTATAAACATGGAAATATCTACACCGCGATCTGTATAAACATGGAAATATCTACACCGCTATCTGTATAAACATGGGAATATCTACAGAGCTATCTCTATAAACATGGAAATATCTACACCGCCATCTGTATAAACATGGAAATACCTACAAAGTCATCTGTATAAACATGGAAACATCTACAAAGCCATCTGTATAAACATGGAAATATCTACACAGCCATCAGTATATACATGGAAATATATACACCGCTATCTGTATAAACATGGTAATATCTACACCGCCATCTATATAATCATGGAAATATCTACACCGCCATCTGTATAAACATGGAAACATCTACAATGCCATCTGTAGTAAGATGGAAATATCTACACCGCAATCTGTGTAAACATGGAAATATCTACACCGATATCTGTAAAAACATGGAAATATCTACACCGCTATCTGTATTAACATGGAAATATCTACACCGTGATCTGTATAAACATGGAAATATCTACACCGCTATCTGTATAAACATGGAAATGTCTACACTGCCATCTGTAGAAAGATGGAAATATCTACACCGCTATCTCTATAAATATGGAAATATCTACACCGCCATCTCTATAAACATGAAAATATCTACACTGCCATCTCCATAAAGATGGAAGTATCTACTCCGCCATGTGTATAAACACGGAAATATCTACACCACCATCTGTGTAAACATGGAAATATCTACACCGCTCTCTGAATAAACATGGAAATATCTACACCGCCATCTGCATGTCCATGGAAATATCTACGCCGCCATCTGTTTAAACATGGATATATCTACACGACCATCTGTGTATAGATGGAAATATCAACACCGCCATCTGTACAAACATGGAAATATCTACACCGCTATCTCTATAAACATGGAAATGTGTGCACTGCCATCTGTAAAAACATGGAAATACCTATGCAGTCATCTGTATAAACATGGAAATATCTACAATGCCATCTGTATACACATGGAAATATCTACACAGCCATCTGTATAAACATGTAAATATCTACACTGCTATCTCTATAAACATGGAAATATCTACACCGCCATCTCTATAAACATGAAAATATCTACACTGCCATCTCCATAAATATGGAACTAACTACTCCGCCATCTGTATAAACATGGAAACATCTACACCGCCATCTGTGTGAATAAGGAAATATCTACAATGCCATCTGTATAAAGATATAAATATCTGCACCGCGAGCTGTATAAACATGGAAATATCTACATCGCTATCTGTATAAACGTGGAAATACCAACACCTCTGTCGGTATAAACATGGAAATATCTACAACGCCATCTATATAAACATGGAAATATCTACACCGCTATGTCTATAAACATGGAAATACCTACACCGCTATCTCTATAAACATGGAAATATCTACACCGCTATCTGTATAAACATGGAAATATCTACACCGCTATCTGTATAAACATGGAAATATCTACACCGCGATCTGTGTAAACATGGAAATATCTACACCGCGATCTGTATAAACATGGAAATATCTACACCGCTATCTGTATAAACATGGAAATAACTACGCAGCTATCTCTATAAACATGGAAATATCCACACCGCCATCTGTATAAACATGGAAATACCTACAAAGTCATCTGTATAAACATGGAAATATCTACAAAGCCATCTGTATAAACATGGAAATAACTACTCCGCCATCTGTATATACATGGAAATATCTACACCGCTATCTGTATAAACATGGTAATATCTACACCGCCATCTATATAAACATGGAAATATCTACACCGCCATCTGTATAAACATGGAAATATCTACAATGCCGTCTGTAGAAAGATGGAATTATCTACACCGCAATCTGTGTAAACATGGAAATATCTACACCGATATCTGTAAAAACATGGAAATACCTACACCGCTATCTGTATAAACATGAAAATATCTACACCGCGATCTGTATAAACATGCAAATATCTACACCGCGATCTGTATAAACATGGAATTATCCACACCGCGATCTGTATAAACATGGAAATATCTACACCGCGATCTGTATAAACATGGAAATACCTTCACCGCGATCTGTATAAACATGGAAATATCTGCACCGCTATCTGTATAAACATGGAAATATCTACACCGCCATCTGTATAAACATGGAAATATCTACAATGCCATCTGTATAAACATGGAAATATCTACACCGCGATCTGTATAAACATGGAAATATCTACACCGCGATCTGTATAAACATGGAAATATCTACACCGCTATCTGTGTAAACATGGAAATATCTACACATCTATCTCTATAAACATGGAAATATCTACACCGCCATCTGTATAAACATGGAAATACCTACAAAGTCATCTGTATAAACATGGAAATAACTACAAAGCCATCTGTATAAACATGGAAATATCTACACAGCCATCTGTATATACATGGAAATATCTACACCGTTATCTGTATAAACATGGAAATATCTACTCCGCTCTCTGTATAAATATGGAAATATCTACACAGCTATCTGTATAAACATGGAAATATCTACACCGCCATCTGTATAAACATGGAAATATCTACAATGCCATCTGTATAAACATGGAAATATCTACACCGCGATCTGAATAAACATGGAAATATCTACACCGCGATCTGTATAAACATGGAAATATCTACACCGCTATCTGTATAAACATGGAAATATCTACACAGCTATCTCTATAAACATGGAAATATCTACACCGCCATCTGTATAAACATGGAAATACCTACAAAGTCATCTGTATAAACATGGAAACATCTACAAAGCCATCTGTATAAACATGGAAATATCTACACCGCCATCTGTATATACATGGAAATATCTACACCGCTATCTGTATAAACATGGTAATATCTACACCGCCATCTATATAAACATGGAAATATCTACACCGCCATCTGTATAAACATGGAAATATCTACAATGCCATCTGCAGAAAGATGGAAATATCTACACCGCAATCTGTGTAAACATGGAAATATCTACACCGATATCTGTAAAAACATGGAAATACCTACACCGCTATCTGTATAAACATGAAAATATCTACACCGCGATCTGTATAAACATGCAAATATCTACACCGCGATCTGTATAAACATGGAATTATCCACACCGCGATATGTATAAACATGGAAATATCTACACCGCGATCTGTATAAACATGGAAATATCTTCACCGCGATCTGTATAAACATGGAAATATCTACACCGCTATCTGTATAAACATGGAAATATCTACACCGCCATCTGTATAAACATGGAAATATCTACAATGCCATCTGTATAAACATGGAAATATCTACACCGCGATCTGTATAAACATTGAAATATCTACTCCGCTCTCTGTATAAATATGGAAATATCTACACAGCTATCTGTATAAACATGGAAATATCTACACCGCCATCTGTATAAACATGGAAATATCTACAATGCCATCTGTATAAACATGGAAATATCTACACGGCGATCTGAATAAACATGGAAATATCTACACCGCGATCTGTATAAACATGGAAATATCTACACCGCTATCTGTATAAACATGGAAATATCTACACAGCTATCTCTATAAACATGGAAATATCTACACCGCCATCTGTATAAACATGGAAATACCTACAAAGTCATCTGTATAAACATGGAAACATCTACAAAGCCATCTGTATAAACATGGAAATATCTACACAGCCATCAGTATATACATGGAAATATCTACACCGCTATCTGTATAAACATGGTAATATCTACACCTCCATCTATATAATCATGGAAATATCTACACCGCCATCTGTATAAACATGGAAACATCTACAATGCCATCTGTAGTAAGATGGAAATATCTACACCGCAATCTGTGTAAACATGGAAATATCTACACCGATATCTGTAAAAACATGGAAATATCTACACCGCTATCTGTATTAACATGGAAATATCTACACCGCGATCTCTATAAACATGGAAATATCTACACCGCGATCTGTATAAACATGGAAATATCTACACCGCTATCTGTATAAACATGGAAATATCTACACTGCTATCTGTATAAACATGGAAATATCTACACCGCTATCTGTATAAACATGGAAATATCTACACAGCTATCTGTATAAATATGGAAATAACTACACAGCTATCTCCATAAACATGGAAATATCTACACCGCCATCTGTATAAACATGGAAATACCTACAAAGTCATCTGTATAAACATGGAATTAACTACAAAGCCATCTGTATAAACATGGAAATACCTACACAGCCATCTGTATATACATGGAAATATCTACACCGCTATCGGTATAAACATGGAAATAACTACACCGCTATTTGTAAAAACAAGGAAATATCTACACCATGATCTGTATAAACATGGCAATATTTACACCGCTATCTGTATAAACATGGAAATTTCTACACCGTTATCTGTATAAATATGGAAATATCTACACCGCTATCTCTATAAACATGGAAATATCTACACCGCCATCTGTATAAACATGGAAATACCTATACAGTCATCTGTGTAAACATGGAAATACCTACACCACCATCTGTATAAACATGGAAATATCTACAATGCCATCTGTATACACATGGAAATACCTACACGGCAATCTGTGTATAGATGGAAACATCAACACCGCCATCTGTAAAAACCTGGAAATATCTACACTGCTATCCCTATAAACATGGAAGTATCTACACTGCGGTCTGTGTAAACACGGAAATATCTACACCGGTATCTGTATAAACATGGAAATATCTACACCATGATCTGTATAAACATGGAAATATATACAACGCTATCTGTAAAACATGGAAGTATCTGCACCGCTATCTCTATAGACATGGAAATATCTACAAAGCCATCTGTATAAACATGGAAATACCTACACAGTCATGTGTAGGAACATGGAAATATCTACTCTGCCATCTGTATAAACATAGAAATATCTACACAGCCCTCTGTATAAATATGGAGATATCTGCATAGGCATCTGTATAAACATGGAAATATCTGCACCGCTATCTGTATAAACATGGAAATACCTACACCGCTGTCTCTATAAACATGGAAATATGTACACCGCTATGTATATAAACATGGAAATATCTCCACTGCTGTCTGTATAAACATGGAAATATCTCCACCGTTAAATGTATAAACATGAAAATATCTACAGCGCCATCTCTATAAACATTGAAATATCTACACTGTCATCTGTAAAAACCTGGAAATATCTACACAGTCATCTGAATAAACATGGAAATATCTACACCACCATCTGTATAAACATGGAAATACCTACAATACCATCTGTATACACATGGAAATATCTACACAGACATCTGTATAAATATGGAAATATCTACACCGCCATCTGTATAAACATGGAAATATCTACACTGCCATCTGTAGAAAGATGGAAATATCTACACCGCTATCTCTATAAATATGGAAATATCTACACCGCCATCTCTATAAACATGAAAATATCTACACTGCCATCTCCATAAAGATGGAAGTATCTACTCCGCCATGTGTATAAACACGGAAATATCTACACCACCATCTGTGTAAACATGGAAATATCTACACCGCTCTCTGAATAAACATGGAAATATCTACACCGCCATCTGCATGTCCATGGAAATATCTACGCCGCCATCTGTTTAATCATGGATATATATACACGACCATCTGTGTATAGATGGAAATATCAACACCGCCATCTGTATAAACATGGAAATATCTGCACCGCTATCTGTATAAACATGGAAAGATCTACACCGCCATCTGTATAAACATGGAAATATCTTCACCACGATCTGTATAAATATGGAAATATCTACACCGCCATCTGTATAAACATGGAAATATCTACACTGCCATCTGTAGAAAGATGGAAATATCTACACCGCTATCTCTATAAATATGGAAATATCTACACCGCCATCTCTATAAACATGAAAATATCTACACTGCCATCTCCATAAAGATGGAAGTATCTACTCCGCCATGTGTATAAACACGGAAATATCTACACCACCATCTGTGTAAACATGGAAATATCTACACCACTTTCTGTATAAACATGGAAATATCTACACCGCCATCTGCATGTCCATGGAAATATCTATGCCGCCATCTGTTTAAACATGGATATATCTACACGACCATCTGTGTATAGATGGAAATATCAACACCACCATCTGTACAAACATGGAAATATCTACACCGCTATCTCTATAAACATGGAAATGTGTGCACTGCCATGTGTAAAAACATGGAAATACCTATACAGTCATCTGTATAAACATGGAAATATCTACAATGCCATCTGTATACACATGGAAATATCTGCACGGCCATCTGTATAAACATGTAAATATCTACACTGCTATCTCTATAAACATGGAAATATCTACACCGCCATCTCTATAAACATGAAAATATCTACACGGACATCTCCATAAACATGGAACTAACTAGTCCGCCATCTGTATAAACATGGAAACATCTACACCGCCATCTGTGTGAATAAGGAAATATCTACAATGCCATCTGTATAAAGATATAAACATCTGCACCGAGAGCTATATAAACATGGAAATATCTACATCGCTATCTGTATAAACGTGGAAATACCAACAGCGCTATCGGTATAAACATGGAAACATCTACAAAGCCATCTATATAAACATGGAAATATCTACACCGCTATGTCTATAAACATGGAAATATCTACACCGCGATCTGTATAAACATGGAAATATCTACACCGTGATCTGTATAAACATGGAAATATCTTCACCACGATCTGTATAAACATGGAAATATCTACACCGATATCTGTATAAACATGGAAATATCTACACCGCCATCTGTATAAACATGGAAATATCTACAATGCCATCTGTATAAACATGGAAATATCTACACCGTGATCTGTATAAACATGGAAATATCTACACCGCGATCTGTATAAACATGGAAATATCTACACCGCTATCTGTATAAACATGGAAATATCTACACAGCTATCTCTATAAACATGGCAATATCTACACCGCCATCTGTATAAACATGGAAATACCTACAAAGTCATCTGTATAAACATGGAAATATCTACAAAGCCATCTGTATAAACATGGAAATATCTACACAGCCATCTGTATATACATTGAAATATCTACACCGCTATCTGTATAAACATGGTAATATCTACAACGCCATCTATATAAACATGGAAATATCTACACCGCCATCTGTATAAACATGGAAATATCTACAATGCCATCTGTAGAAAGATGGAAATATCTGCACCGCAATCTGTGTAAACATGGAAATATCTACACCGATATCTGTAAAAACATGGAAATACCTACACCGCTATCTGTATAAACATGAAAATATATACACCGCGATCTGTATAAACATGGAAATATCTACACCGCGATCTGTATAAACATGGAAATATCTACACCGCTATCTGTATAAACATGGAAATATCTTCACCGCTATCTGTATAAATATGGAAATATCTAAACATCTATCTCTATAAACATGGAAATAACTACAACGCCATCTCTATAAACATGGAAATACCTACAAAGTCATCTGTATAAACATGGAAATATCTACAAAGCCATCTGTATAAACATGGAAATATCTACACAGCCATCTGTATATACATGGAAATACCTACACCGCTATCTGCATAAACATGGAAATAACTACACCGCTATTTGTATAAACAAGGAAATATCTACACCATGATCTGTATTAACATGGCAATATTGACACCGCTATCTGTATAAACATGGAAATTTCTACACCGTTATCTGTATAAATATGGAAATATCTACACCGCTATCTCTATAAACATGGAAATATCTACACCGCCATCTGTATAAACATGGAAATACCTATACAGTCATCTGTGTAAACATGGAAATATCTACACCACCATCTGTATAAACATGGAAATATCTACAATGCCATCTGTATACAAATGGAAATACCTACGCGGCAATCTGTGTATAGATGGAAACATCAACACCGCCATCTGTAAAAACTTGGAAATATCTACACTGCTATCTCTATAAACATGGAAGTATCTACATTGCGGTCTGTATAAACATGGAAATATCTACACCGGTATCTGTATAAACATGGAAATATCTACACCATGATCTGTATAAACATGGAAATATATACACCGCTAACTGTATAAACATGGAAATATCTGCACCGCTATCTCTATAGACATGGAAATATCTACAAAGCCATCTGTATAGACATGGAAATACCTACACAGTCATGTGTAGGAACATGGAAATATCTACACTGCCATCTGTATAAACATAGAAATATCTACACAGCCCTCTGTATAAATATGGAAATATCTGCATAGGCATCTGTATTAACATAGAAATATTTGCACCGCTATCTGTATAAACATGGAAATACCTACACCGCTGTCTCTATAAACATGGAAATATGTACACCGCTATGTATATAAACATGGAAATATCTCCACTGCTGTCTGTATAAACATGGAAATATCTCCACCGTTATCTGTATAAACATGGAAATATCTACAGCGCCATCTCTAAAAACATTGAAATATCTTCACTGCCATCTGTAAAAACATGGAAATATCTACACATTCATCTGAATAAACATGGAAATATCTACACCACCATCTGTATAAACATAGAAATACCTACAATACCATCTGTATACACATGGAAATATCTACACAGACATCTGTATAAATATGGAAATATCTACACCGCCATCTGTATAAACATGGAAATATCTACACTGCCATCTGTAGAAAGATGGAAATATCTACACCGCTATCTCTATAAATATGGAAATATCTACACCGCCATCTCTATAAACATGAAAATATCTACACTGCCATCTCCATAAAGATGGAAGTATCTACTCCGCCATGTGTATAAACACGGAAATATCTACAACACCATCTGTGTAAACATGGAAATACCTACACCGCTTTCTTTATAAACATGGAAATATCTACACCGCCATCTGCATGTCCATGGAAATATCTACGCCGCCATCTGTTTAAACATGGATATATGTACACGACCATCTGTGTATAGATGGAAATATCAACACCGCCATCTGTACAAACATTGAAATATCTACACCGCTATCTCTATAAACATGGAAATGTGTGCACTGCCATCTGTAAAAACATGGAAATACCTATACAGTCATCTGTATAAACATGGAAATATCTACAATGCCATCTGTATACGCATGGAAATATCTACACGGCCATCTGTATAAACATGTTAATATCTGCACTGCTAGCTCTATAAACATGGAAATATCTACACCGCCATCTCTATAAACATGAAAATATCTACAATGCCATCTCCATAAACATGGATCTAACTAGTCCGCCATCTGTATAAACATGGAAACATCTACACCGCCATCTGTGTGAATAAGGAAATATCTACAATGCCATCTGTATAAAGATATAAACATCTGCACCGCGAGCTGTATAAACATGGAAATATCTACATCGCTATCTGTATGAACGTGGAAATACCCACAGCGCTATCTGTATAAACATGGAAATATCTACAAAGCCATCTATATAAACATGGAAATATCTACACCGCTATGTCTATAAACATGGAAATATCTACAATGCCATCTGTATAAACATGGAAATATCTACACCACGATCTGTATAAACATGGAAATATCTACACCGCGATCTGTATAAACATGGAAATATCTACACCGCTATCTGTATAAACATGGAAATATCTACACAGCTATCTCTATAAACATGGCAATATCCACACCGCCATCTGTATAAACATGGAAATACCTACAAAGTCATCTGTATAAACATGGAAATATCTACAAAGCCATCTGTATAAACATGGAAATATCTACAATGCCATCTGTATATACATGGAAATATCTACACCGCTATCTGTATAAACATGGTAATATCTACATCGCCATCTATATAAACATGGAAATATGTACACCGCAATCTGTATAAACATGGAAATATCTACACTGCCATCTGTAGAAAGATGGAAATATCTACACCGCAATCTGTGTAAACATGGAAATATCTACACCGATATCTGTAAAAACATGGAAATATCTACACCGCTATCTGTATAAACATGGAAATATCTACACCATGATCTGTATAAATATGGAAATATCTACACCGCGATCTCTATAAACATGGAAATATCTGCACCGCTATCTCTATAGACATGGAAATATCTACAAAGCCATCTGTATAAACATGGAAATACCTACACAGTCATGTGTAGGAACATGGAAATATCTACACTGCCATCTGTATAAACATAGAAATATCTACACAGCCCTCTGTATAAATATGGTGATATCTCCATAGGCATCTGTATAAACATGGAAATATCTGCACCGCTCTCTGTATAAACATGGAAATACCTACACCGCTGTCTCTATAAACATGGAAATATGTACACCGCTATGTATATAAACATGGAAATATCTCCACTGCTGTCTGTATAAACATGGAAATATCTCCACCGTTATCTGTATAAACATGGAAATATCTACAGCGCCATCTCTATAAACATTGAAATATCTACACTGCCATCTGTAAAAACATGGAAATATCTACACAGTCATCTGAATAAACATGGAAATATCTACACCACCATCTGTATAATCATAGAAATACCTACAATACCATCTGTATATACATGGAAATATCTACACAGACATCTGTGCAAATATGGAAATATCTACACCGCCATCTGTATAAACATGGAAATATCTACACTGCCATCTGTAGAAAGATGGAAATATCTACACCGCTATCTCTATAAATATGGAAATATCTACACTGCCATGTCTATAAACATGAAAATATCTACACTGCCATCTCCATAAAGATGGAAGTATCTACTCCGCCATGTGTATAAACACGGAAATATCTACACCACCATCTGTGTCAACATGGAAATATCTACACCGCTCTCTGTATAAACATGGAAATATCTACACCGCCATCTGCATGTCCATGGATATATCTACGCCGCCACCTGTTTAAACATGGATATATCTAAACGACCATCTGTGTATAGATGGAAATATCAACACCGCCATCTGTACAAACATGGAAATATCTACACCGCTATCTCTATAAACATGGAAATGTGTGCACTGCCATCTGTAAAAACATGGAAATAGCTATGCAGTCATCTCTATAAACATGGAAATATCTACAATGCCATCTGTATACACATGGAAATATCTACACAGCCATCTGTATAAACATATAAATATCTACACTGCTATCTCTATAAACATGGAAATATCTACACCGCCATCTCTATAAACATGAAAATATCTACACTGCCATCTCCATAAACATGGAACTAACTACTCCGCCATCTGTATAAACATGGAAACATCTACACCGCCATCTGTGTGAATAAGGAAATATCTACAATGCCATCTGTATAAAGATATAAATATCTGCACCGCGAGCTGTATAAACATGGAAATATCTACATCGCTATCTGTATAAACGTGGAAATACCAACACGGCTATCGGTATAAACATGGAAATATCTACAACGCCATCTATATAAACATGGAAATATCTACACCGCTGTGTCTATAAACATGGTAATACCAACACCGCTATCTCTATAAACATGGAATTATCTACACAGCTATCTGTATAAACATGGAAATATCTAAACCGCGATCTGTATAAACATGGAAATATCTTCACCACGATCTGTATAAACATAGAAATATCTACACCGCAATCTGTATAAACATGGAAATATCTACACCGCTATCTGTATAAACATGGAAATATCTACTCAGCTATCTCTATAAACATGGAAATATATTCACCGCCATCTGTATAAACATGGAAATACCTACAAAGTCATCTGTATAAACATGGAAATATCTACAAAGCCATCTGTATAAACATGGAAATATCTACACAGCCATATGTATATACATGGAAATATCTTCACCGCTATCTGTATAAACATGGTAATATCTACACCGCCATCTATATAAACATGGAAATATCTACACCGCCATCTGTATAAACATGGAAATATCTACAATGCCATCTGTATAAACATGAAAATAACTACACCGCGATCTGTATAAACATGGAAATATCTACACCGCGATCTGTATAAACATGGAAATATCTACACCGCTATCTGTATAAACATGGAAATATCTACACTGCCATCTGTAGAAAGATGGAAATATCTGCACCGCTATCTCTATAAATATGGAAATATCTACACCGCCATCTCTATAAACATGAAAATATCTACACTGCCATCTCCATAAAGATGGAAGTATCTACTCCGCCATGTGTATAAACATGGAAATACCTACAAAGTCATCTGTATGAACATGGAAATATCTACAAAGCCATCTGTATAAACATGGAAATATCTACAGAGCCATCTGTATATACATGGAAATATCTACACCGCTATCTGTATAAACATGGAAATTTCTACACCGTTATCTGTATAAATATGGAAATATCTACACCGCTATCTCTATAAACATGGAAATATCTACACCGCCATCTGTATAAACATGGCAATACCTATACAGTCATCTGTGTAAACATGGAAATATCTACACCACCATCTGTATAAACATGGAAATATCTACAATGCCTTCTGTATACACATGGAAATACCTACACGGCAATCTGTGTATAGATGGAAACATCAACACCGCCATCTGTAAAAACTTGGAAATATCTACACTGCTATCTCTATGAACATGGAAATATCTACACTGCGGTCTGTATAAACATGGAAATATCTACACCGTTATCGGTATAAACATGGAAATATCTACACCATGATCTGTATAAACATGGAAATATATACACAGCTATCTGTATAAACATGGAAACATCTGCACCGCTATCTCTATAGACATGGAAGTATCTACAAAGCCATCTGTATAAAAATGGAAATACCTACACAGTCATGTGTAGGAACATGGAAATATCTACACTGCCATCTGTATAAACATAGAAATATCTACACAGCCCTCTGTATAAATATGGAGATATCTCCATAGGCATCTGTATAAACATGGAATTACCTACACCGCTGTCTCTATAAACATGGAAATATGTACACCGCTATGTATATAAACATGGAAATATCTCCACTGCTGTCTGTATAAACATGGAAATATCTCCACCGTTATCTGTATAAACATGGAAATATCTACAACGCCATCTCTATAAACATTGAAATATCTACACTGCCATATGTAAAAACATGGAAATATCTACACAGTCATCTGAATAAACATGGAAATATCTACACCACCATCTGTATAAACATGGAAATACCTACAATACCATCTGTATATACATGGAAATATCTACACTGCCATCTGTATAAATATGGAAATATCTACACCGCTATCTCTATAAATATGGAAATATCTACACCGCCATCTCTATAAACATGAAAATATCTACACTGCCGTCTCCATAAAGATGGAAGTATCTACTCCGCCATGTGTATAAACACGGAAATATCTTCACCGCGATCTGTATAAACATGGAAATATCTACACCGCGATCTGTATAAACATGGAAATATCTTCACCACGATCTGTATAAACATGGAAAAATCTACACCGCTATCTGTATAAACATGGAAATATCTACACCGCCATCTGTATAAACATGGAAATATCTACAATGCCATCTGAATAAACATGGAAATATCTACACCGCCATCTGTATAAACATGGAAATATCTACAATGCCATCTGTATAAACATGGAAATATATACACAGCTATCTCTATAAACATGGAAATATCTACACCGCCATCTGTATAAACATGGAAATACCTACAAAGTCATCTGTATAAACATGGAAATATCTACAAAGCCATCTGTATAAACATGGAAATATCTACACAGCCATCTGTATATACATGGAAATATCTACACCGCTATCTGTATAAACATGGTAATATCTACACCGCCATCTATATAAACATGGAAATATCTACACCGCCATCTGCATGTCCATGGAAATATCTACGCCGCCATCTGTTTAAACATGGATATATCTACACGACCATCTGTGTATAGATGGAAATATCAACACCGCCATCTGTATAAACATGGAAATATCTACACCGCTATCTCTATAAACATGGAAATGTGTTCACTGCCATCTGTGAAAACATGGAAATACCTATACAGTCATCTGTATAAACATGGAAATATCTACAATGCCATCTGTATACACATGGAAATATCTACACGGCCATCTGTGTAAACATGTAAATATCTACACTGCTATCTCTATAAACATGGAAATATCTACACCGCCATCTCTATAAACATGAAAATATCTACACTGCCATCTACATAAACATGGAACTAACTAGTCCGCCATCTGTATAAACATGGAAACATCTACACCGCCATCTGTGTGAATAAGGATATATCTACAATGCCATCTGTATAAAGATATAAACATCTGAACCGCGAGCTGTATAAACATGGAAATATCTACATCGCTATCTGTATAAACGTGGAAATACCAACAGCGCTATCGGTATAATCATGGAAATATCTACAAAGCCATCTATATAAACATGGAAATATCTACACCGCTATGTCTATAAACATGGAAATATCTACACCGCGATCTGTATAAACATGGAAATATCTACACCGCGATCTGTATACACATGGAAATATCTTCACCACGATCTGTATAAACATGGAAATATCTACACCGCTATCTGTATAAACATGGAAATATCTATACCGCCATCTGTATAAACATGGAAATATCTACAATGCCATCTGTATAAACATGGAAATATCTACACCGCGATCTGTATAAACATGGAAATATCTACACCGCGATCTGTATAAACATGGAAATATCTACACCGCTATCTGTATAAACATGGAAATATCTACACAGCTATGTCTATAAACATGGAAATACCTACACCGCTATCTCTATAAACATGGAAATATCTACACCGTGATCTGTATAAACATGGAAATATCTACACCGCTATCTGTATTAATATGGAAATATCTACACAGCTATCTCTATAAACATGGAAATACCTACACCGCCATCTGTATAAGCATGGAAATACCTACAAAGTCATCTGTATAAACATGGAAATACCTACAAAGCCATCTGTATAAACATGGAAATATCTACACAGCCATCTGTATATACACGGAAATATCTACACCGCAATCTGTATAAACATGGAAATAACTACATGGATATTTGTATAAACAAGGAAATATCTACACCGTGATCTGTATAAACATGGAAATATTTACACCGCTATCTGTATAAACATGGAAATTTCTACACCGTTATCTGTATAAATATGGAAATATCTACACCGCCATCTCTATAAACATGGAAATATCTACACCGCCATCTGTATAAACATGGAAATACCTATACAGTCATCTGTGTAAACATGGAAATACCTACACCACCATCTGTATAAACATGGAAATATCTACAATGCCATCTGTATACACATGGAAATACCTACACGGCAATCTGTGTATAGATGGAAACATCAACACCGCCATCTGTAAAAACCTGGAAATATCTACACTGCTATCCCTATAAACATGGAAGTATCTACACTGCGGTCTGTGTAAACACGGAAATATCTACACCGGTATCTGTATAAACATGGAAATATCTACACCATGATCTGTATAAACATGGAAATATATACAACGCTATCTGTAAAACATGGAAGTATCTGCACCGCTATCTCTATAGACATGGAAATATCTACAAAGCCATCTGTATAAACATGGAAATACCTACACAGTCATGTGTAGGAACATGGAAATATCTACTCTGCCATCTGTATAAACATAGAAATATCTACACAGCCCTCTGTATAAATATGGAGATATCTGCATAGGCATCTGTATAAACATGGAAATATCTGCACCGCTATCTGTATAAACATGGAAATACCTACACCGCTGTCTCTATAAACATGGAAATATGTACACCGCTATGTATATAAACATGGAAATATCTCCACTGCTGTCTGTATAAACATGGAAATATCTCCACCGTTAAATGTATAAACATGAAAATATCTACAGCGCCATCTCTATAAACATTGAAATATCTACACTGCCATCTGTAAAAACCTGGAAATATCTACACAGTCATCTGAATAAACATGGAAATATCTACACCACCATCTGTATAAACATGGAAATACCTACAATACCATCTGTATACACATGGAAATATCTACACAGACATCTGTATAAATATGGAAATATCTACACCGCCATCTGTATAAACATGGAAATATCTACACTGCCATCTGTAGAAAGATGGAAATATCTACACCGCTATCTCTATAAATATGGAAATATCTACACCGCCATCTCTATAAACATGAAAATATCTACACTGCCATCTCCATAAAGATGGAAGTATCTACTCCGCCATGTGTATAAACACGGAAATATCTACACCACCATCTGTGTAAACATGGAAATATCTACACCGCTCTCTGAATAAACATGGAAATATCTACACCGCCATCTGCATGTCCATGGAAATATCTACGCCGCCATCTGTTTAATCATGGATATATATACACGACCATCTGTGTATAGATGGAAATATCAACACCGCCATCTGTATAAACATGGAAATATCTGCACCGCTATCTGTATAAACATGGAAAGATCTACACCGCCATCTGTATAAACATGGAAATATCTTCACCACGATCTGTATAAATATGGAAATATCTACACCGCCATCTGTATAAACATGGAAATATCTACACTGCCATCTGTAGAAAGATGGAAATATCTACACCGCTATCTCTATAAATATGGAAATATCTACACCGCCATCTCTATAAACATGAAAATATTTACACTGCCATCTCCATAAAGATGGAAGTATCTACACCGCCATGTGTATAAACACGGAATTATCTACACCACCATCTGTGTAAACATGGAAATATCTACAACGCTCTCTGTATAAACATGGAAATATCTACACCGCCATCTGCATGTCCATGGAAATATCTATGCCGCCATCTGTTTAAACATGGATATATCTACACGACCATCTGTGTATAGATGGAAATATCAACACCGCCATCTGTACAAACATGGAAATATCTACACCGCTATCTCTATAAACATGGAAATGTGTGCACTGCCATCTGTAAAAACATGGAAATACCTATGCAGTCATCGGTATAAACATGGAAATATCTACAATGCCATCTGTATACACATGGAAATATATACACAGCCATCTGTATAAACATGTAAATATCTACACTGCTATCTCTATAAACATGGAAATATCTACACCGCCATCTCTATAAACATGAAAATATCTACACTGCCATCTCCATAAACATGGAACTAACTAGTCCGCCATCTCTATAAACATGGAAACATCTACACTGCCATCTGTGTGAATAAGGAAATATCTACAATGCCATCTGTATAAAGATATAAATATCTGCACCGCGAGCTGTATAAACATGGAAATATCTACACCGCCATCTGCATGTCCATGGATATATCTACGCCGCCACCTGTTTAAACATGGATATATCTAAACGACCATCTGTGTATAGATGGAAATATCAACACCGCCATCTGTACAAACATGGAAATATCTACACCGCTATCTCTATAAACATGGAAATGTGTGCACTGCCATCTGTAAAAACATGGAAATAGCTATGCAGTCATCTCTATAAACATGGAAATATCTACAATGCCATCTGTATACACATGGAAATATCTACACAGCCATCTGTATAAACATATAAATATCTACACTGCTATCTCTATAAACATGGAAATATCTACACCGCCATCTCTATAAACATGAAAATATCTACACTGCCATCTCCATAAACATGGAACTAACTACTCCGCCATCTGTATAAACATGGAAACATCTACACCGCCATCTGTGTGAATAAGGAAATATCTACAATGCCATCTGTATAAAGATATAAATATCTGCACCGCGAGCTGTATAAACATGGAAATATCTACATCGCTATCTGTATAAACGTGGAAATACCAACACGGCTATCGGTATAAACATGGAAATATCTACAACGCCATCTATATAAACATGGAAATATCTACACCGCTGTGTCTATAAACATGGTAATACCAACACCGCTATCTCTATAAACATGGAATTATCTACACAGCTATCTGTATAAACATGGAAATATCTAAACCGCGATCTGTATAAACATGGAAATATCTTCACCACGATCTGTATAAACATAGAAATATCTACACCGCAATCTGTATAAACATGGAAATATCTACACCGCTATCTGTATAAACATGGAAATATCTACTCAGCTATCTCTATAAACATGGAAATATATTCACCGCCATCTGTATAAACATGGAAATACCTACAAAGTCATCTGTATAAACATGGAAATATCTACAAAGCCATCTGTATAAACATGGAAATATCTACACAGCCATATGTATATACATGGAAATATCTTCACCGCTATCTGTATAAACATGGTAATATCTACACCGCCATCTATATAAACATGGAAATATCTACACCGCCATCTGTATAAACATGGAAATATCTACAATGCCATCTGTATAAACATGAAAATAACTACACCGCGATCTGTATAAACATGGAAATATCTACACCGCGATCTGTATAAACATGGAAATATCTACACCGCTATCTGTATAAACATGGAAATATCTACACTGCCATCTGTAGAAAGATGGAAATATCTGCACCGCTATCTCTATAAATATGGAAATATCTACACCGCCATCTCTATAAACATGAAAATATCTACACTGCCATCTCCATAAAGATGGAAGTATCTACTCCGCCATGTGTATAAACATGGAAATACCTACAAAGTCATCTGTATGAACATGGAAATATCTACAAAGCCATCTGTATAAACATGGAAATATCTACAGAGCCATCTGTATATACATGGAAATATCTACACCGCTATCTGTATAAACATGGAAATTTCTACACCGTTATCTGTATAAATATGGAAATATCTACACCGCTATCTCTATAAACATGGAAATATCTACACCGCCATCTGTATAAACATGGCAATACCTATACAGTCATCTGTGTAAACATGGAAATATCTACACCACCATCTGTATAAACATGGAAATATCTACAATGCCTTCTGTATACACATGGAAATACCTACACGGCAATCTGTGTATAGATGGAAACATCAACACCGCCATCTGTAAAAACTTGGAAATATCTACACTGCTATCTCTATGAACATGGAAATATCTACACTGCGGTCTGTATAAACATGGAAATATCTACACCGTTATCGGTATAAACATGGAAATATCTACACCATGATCTGTATAAACATGGAAATATATACACAGCTATCTGTATAAACATGGAAACATCTGCACCGCTATCTCTATAGACATGGAAGTATCTACAAAGCCATCTGTATAAAAATGGAAATACCTACACAGTCATGTGTAGGAACATGGAAATATCTACACTGCCATCTGTATAAACATAGAAATATCTACACAGCCCTCTGTATAAATATGGAGATATCTCCATAGGCATCTGTATAAACATGGAATTACCTACACCGCTGTCTCTATAAACATGGAAATATGTACACCGCTATGTATATAAACATGGAAATATCTCCACTGCTGTCTGTATAAACATGGAAATATCTCCACCGTTATCTGTATAAACATGGAAATATCTACAGCGCCATCTCTATAAACATTGAAATATCTACACTGCCATATGTAAAAACATGGAAATATCTACACAGTCATCTGAATAAACATGGAAATATCTACACCACCATCTGTATAAACATGGAAATACCTACAATACCATCTGTATATACATGGAAATATCTACACTGCCATCTGTATAAATATGGAAATATCTACACCGCTATCTCTATAAATATGGAAATATCTACACCGCCATCTCTATAAACATGAAAATATCTACACTGCCGTCTCCATAAAGATGGAAGTATCTACTCCGCCATGTGTATAAACACGGAAATATCTTCACCGCGATCTGTATAAACATGGAAATATCTACACCGCGATCTGTATAAACATGGAAATATCTTCACCACGATCTGTATAAACATGGAAAAATCTACACCGCTATCTGTATAAACATGGAAATATCTACACCGCCATCTGTATAAACATGGAAATATCTACAATGCCATCTGAATAAACATGGAAATATCTACACCGCCATCTGTATAAACATGGAAATATCTACAATGCCATCTGTATAAACATGGAAATATATACACAGCTATCTCTATAAACATGGAAATATCTACACCGCCATCTGTATAAACATGGAAATACCTACAAAGTCATCTGTATAAACATGGAAATATCTACAAAGCCATCTGTATAAACATGGAAATATCTACACAGCCATCTGTATATACATGGAAATATCTACACCGCTATCTGTATAAACATGGTAATATCTACACCGCCATCTATATAAACATGGAAATATCTACACCGCCATCTGCATGTCCATGGAAATATCTACGCCGCCATCTGTTTAAACATGGATATATCTACACGACCATCTGTGTATAGATGGAAATATCAACACCGCCATCTGTATAAACATGGAAATATCTACACCGCTATCTCTATAAACATGGAAATGTGTTCACTGCCATCTGTGAAAACATGGAAATACCTATACAGTCATCTGTATAAACATGGAAATATCTACAATGCCATCTGTATACACATGGAAATATCTACACGGCCATCTGTGTAAACATGTAAATATCTACACTGCTATCTCTATAAACATGGAAATATCTACACCGCCATCTCTATAAACATGAAAATATCTACACTGCCATCTACATAAACATGGAACTAACTAGTCCGCCATCTGTATAAACATGGAAACATCTACACCGCCATCTGTGTGAATAAGGATATATCTACAATGCCATCTGTATAAAGATATAAACATCTGAACCGCGAGCTGTATAAACATGGAAATATCTACATCGCTATCTGTATAAACGTGGAAATACCAACAGCGCTATCGGTATAATCATGGAAATATCTACAAAGCCATCTATATAAACATGGAAATATCTACACCGCTATGTCTATAAACATGGAAATATCTACACCGCGATCTGTATAAACATGGAAATATCTACACCGCGATCTGTATACACATGGAAATATCTTCACCACGATCTGTATAAACATGGAAATATCTACACCGCTATCTGTATAAACATGGAAATATCTATACCGCCATCTGTATAAACATGGAAATATCTACAATGCCATCTGTATAAACATGGAAATATCTACACCGCGATCTGTATAAACATGGAAATATCTACACCGCGATCTGTATAAACATGGAAATATCTACACCGCTATCTGTATAAACATGGAAATATCTACACAGCTATGTCTATAAACATGGAAATACCTACACCGCTATCTCTATAAACATGGAAATATCTACACCGTGATCTGTATAAACATGGAAATATCTACACCGCTATCTGTATTAATATGGAAATATCTACACAGCTATCTCTATAAACATGGAAATACCTACACCGCCATCTGTATAAGCATGGAAATACCTACAAAGTCATCTGTATAAACATGGAAATACCTACAAAGCCATCTGTATAAACATGGAAATATCTACACAGCCATCTGTATATACACGGAAATATCTACACCGCAATCTGTATAAACATGGAAATAACTACATGGATATTTGTATAAACAAGGAAATATCTACACCGTGATCTGTATAAACATGGAAATATTTACACCGCTATCTGTATAAACATGGAAATTTCTACACCGTTATCTGTATAAATATGGAAATATCTACACCGCCATCTCTATAAACATGGAAATATCTACACCGCCATCTGTATAAACATGGAAATACCTATACAGTCATCTGTGTAAACATGGAAATACCTACACCACCATCTGTATAAACATGGAAATATCTACAATGCCATCTGTATACACATGGAAATACCTACACGGCAATCTGTGTATAGATGGAAACATCAACACCGCCATCTGTAAAAACCTGGAAATATCTACACTGCTATCCCTATAAACATGGAAGTATCTACACTGCGGTCTGTGTAAACACGGAAATATCTACACCGGTATCTGTATAAACATGGAAATATCTACACCATGATCTGTATAAACATGGAAATATATACAACGCTATCTGTAAAACATGGAAGTATCTGCACCGCTATCTCTATAGACATGGAAATATCTACAAAGCCATCTGTATAAACATGGAAATACCTACACAGTCATGTGTAGGAACATGGAAATATCTACTCTGCCATCTGTATAAACATAGAAATATCTACACAGCCCTCTGTATAAATATGGAGATATCTGCATAGGCATCTGTATAAACATGGAAATATCTGCACCGCTATCTGTATAAACATGGAAATACCTACACCGCTGTCTCTATAAACATGGAAATATGTACACCGCTATGTATATAAACATGGAAATATCTCCACTGCTGTCTGTATAAACATGGAAATATCTCCACCGTTAAATGTATAAACATGAAAATATCTACAGCGCCATCTCTATAAACATTGAAATATCTACACTGCCATCTGTAAAAACCTGGAAATATCTACACAGTCATCTGAATAAACATGGAAATATCTACACCACCATCTGTATAAACATGGAAATACCTACAATACCATCTGTATACACATGGAAATATCTACACAGACATCTGTATAAATATGGAAATATCTACACCGCCATCTGTATAAACATGGAAATATCTACACTGCCATCTGTAGAAAGATGGAAATATCTACACCGCTATCTCTATAAATATGGAAATATCTACACCGCCATCTCTATAAACATGAAAATATCTACACTGCCATCTCCATAAAGATGGAAGTATCTACTCCGCCATGTGTATAAACACGGAAATATCTACACCACCATCTGTGTAAACATGGAAATATCTACACCGCTCTCTGAATAAACATGGAAATATCTACACCGCCATCTGCATGTCCATGGAAATATCTACGCCGCCATCTGTTTAATCATGGATATATATACACGACCATCTGTGTATAGATGGAAATATCAACACCGCCATCTGTATAAACATGGAAATATCTGCACCGCTATCTGTATAAACATGGAAAGATCTACACCGCCATCTGTATAAACATGGAAATATCTTCACCACGATCTGTATAAATATGGAAATATCTACACCGCCATCTGTATAAACATGGAAATATCTACACTGCCATCTGTAGAAAGATGGAAATATCTACACCGCTATCTCTATAAATATGGAAATATCTACACCGCCATCTCTATAAACATGAAAATATTTACACTGCCATCTCCATAAAGATGGAAGTATCTACACCGCCATGTGTATAAACACGGAATTATCTACACCACCATCTGTGTAAACATGGAAATATCTACAACGCTCTCTGTATAAACATGGAAATATCTACACCGCCATCTGCATGTCCATGGAAATATCTATGCCGCCATCTGTTTAAACATGGATATATCTACACGACCATCTGTGTATAGATGGAAATATCAACACCGCCATCTGTACAAACATGGAAATATCTACACCGCTATCTCTATAAACATGGAAATGTGTGCACTGCCATCTGTAAAAACATGGAAATACCTATGCAGTCATCGGTATAAACATGGAAATATCTACAATGCCATCTGTATACACATGGAAATATATACACAGCCATCTGTATAAACATGTAAATATCTACACTGCTATCTCTATAAACATGGAAATATCTACACCGCCATCTCTATAAACATGAAAATATCTACACTGCCATCTCCATAAACATGGAACTAACTAGTCCGCCATCTCTATAAACATGGAAACATCTACACTGCCATCTGTGTGAATAAGGAAATATCTACAATGCCATCTGTATAAAGATATAAATATCTGCACCGCGAGCTGTATAAACATGGAAATATCTACATCGCTATCTGTATAAACGTTGAAATACCAACACAGCTATCGGTAAAAACATGGAAATATCTACAACACCATCTATATAAACTTGGAAATATCTACACCGCTATGTCTATAAACATGGAAATACCTACACCTCTATCTCTATAAACGTGGAAATATCTACACCGCTATCTGTATAAACATGGAAATATCTACACTGCTATCTGTATAACCATGGAAATATCTACACCATGATCTGTATAAACATGGAAATATCTACACCGCGATCTGTATAAACATGGAAATATCTACACCGCTATCTGTATAAACATGGAAATATCTACACCGCTATCTGTATAAATATGGAAATATCTACACAGCTATCTCTATAAACATGGAAATATCTACACCGCCATCTGTATAAACATGGAAATACCTACAAAGTCATCTGTATAAACATGGAAATATCTACACCGCTATCTGTATAAACATGGATATATCTACACCGCGATCTGTATAAACATGGAAATATCTACACCGTGATCTATATAAACATGGAAATATCTACACCGCTATCTGTATAACTATGGAAATATCTACACAGCTATCTCTATAAACATGGAAATATCTACACCGCCATCTGTATAAACATGGAAATTTCTACACCGTTATCTGTATAAATATGGAAATATCTACACCGCTATCTCTATAAACATGGAAATATCTACACCGCCATCTGTATAAACGTGGAAATACCTATACAGTCATCTGTGTAAACATGGAAATATCTACACCGCCATCTGTATAAACATGGAAATACCTATACAGTCATCTGTGTAAACATGGAAATATCTACACCACCATCTGTGTAAACATGGAAATATCTACACCGCTCTCTGTATAAACATGGAAATATCTACATCGCCATCTGCATGTCCATGGAAATATCTACGCCGCCATCTGTTTAAACATGGATATATATACACGACCATCTGTGTATAGATGGAAATATCAACACCGCCATCTGTACAAACATGGAAATATCTACACCGCTATCTCTATAAACATGGAAATGTGTGCACTGCCATCTGTAAAAACATGGAAATACCTATACAGTCATCTGTATAAACATGGAAATATCTACAATGCCATCTGTATACACATGGAAATATCTACACAGCCATCTGTATAAACATGTAAATATCTACACTGCTATCTCTATAAACATGGAAATATCTACACCGCCATCTCTATAAACATGAAAATATCTACACTGCCATCTCCATAAACATGGAACTAACTACTCCGCCATCTCTATAAACATGGAAACATCTACACCGCCATCTGTGTGAATAAGGAAATATCTACAATGCCATCTGTATACACATGGAAATACCTACACGGCAATCTGTGTATAGATGGAAACATCAACACCGCCATCTGTAAAAACTTGGAAATATCTACACTGCTATCTCTATAAACATGGAAATATCTACACTGCGGTCTGTATAAACATGGAAATATCTACACCGCTATCTGTATAAACATGGAAATATCTACACCATGATCTGTATAAACATGGAAATATATACACCGCTATCTGTATAAACAGTGAAATATCTGCACCGCTATCTCTATAGACATGGAAATATCTACAAAGCCATCTGTATGAACATGGAAATACCTACACAGTCATGTGTAGGAACATGGAAATATCTACACTGCCATCTGTATAAACATAGAAATATCTACACAGCCCTCTGTATAAATATGGAGATATCTGCATAGGCATCTGTATAAACATGGAAATATCTGCACCGCTATCTGTATAAACATGGAAATACCTACACCGCTGTCTCTATAAACATGGAAATATGTACACCGTTATGTATATAAACATGGAAATATCTCCACTGCTGTCTGTATAAACATGGAAATATCTCCACCGTTCTCTGTATAAACATGGAAAAATCTAGAGTGCCATCTCTATAAACATTGATATATCTACACTGCCATCTGTAAAAACATGGAAATATCTACACAGTCATCTGAATAAACATGGAAATATCTACACCACCATCTGTATAAACATGGAAATACCTACAATACCATCTGTATACACATGGAAATATCTACACAGACATCTGTATAAATATGGAAATATCTACACCGCCATCTGTATAAACATGGAAATATCTACACTGCCATCTGTAGAAAGATGGAAATATCTACACCGCTATCTCTATAAATATGGAAATATCTACACCGCCATCTCTATAAACATAAAAATATCTACACTGCCATCTCTATAAAGATGGAATTATCTACTCCGACATGTGTATAAACACGGAAATATCTACACCACCATCTGTGTAAACATGGAAATATCTACACCGCTCTCTGTGTAAACATGGAAATATCTACACCGCCATCTGCATGTCCATGGAAATATCTACGCCGCCATCTGTTTAAACATGGATATATCTACACGACCATCTGTGTATAGATGGAAATATCAACACCGCCATCTGTACAAACATGGAAATATCTACACCGCTATCTCTATAAACATGGAAATGTGTGCACTGCCATCTGTAAAAACATGGAAATACCTATACAGTCATCTGTATAAACATGGAAATATCTACAATGCCATCTGTATACACATGGAAAAATCTACACAGCCATCTGTATAAACATGTAAATATCTACACTGCTATCTCTATAAACATGGAAATATCTACACCGCCATCTCTATAAACATGAAAATATCTACACTGCCATCTCCATAAACATGGAACTAACTACTCCGCCATCTCTATAAACATGGAAACATCTACACCGCCATCTGTGTGAATAAGGAAATATCTACAATGCCATCTGTATACACATGGAAATACCTACACGGCAATCTGTGTATAGATGGAAACATCAACACCGCCATCTGTAAAAACTTGGAAATATCTACACTGCTATCTCTATAAACATGGAAATATCTACACTGCGGTCTGTATAAACATGGAAATATCTACACCGCTATCTGTATAAACATGGAAATATCTACACCATGATCTGTATAAACATGGAAATATATACACCGCTATCTGTATAAACAGTGAAATATCTGCACCGCTATCTCTATAGACATGGAAATATCTACAAAGCCATCTGTATGAACATGGAAATACCTACACAGTCATGTGTAGGAACATGGAAATATCTACACTGCCATCTGTATAAACATAGAAATATCTACACAGCCCTCTGTATAAATATGGAGATATCTGCATAGGCATCTGTATAAACATGGAAATATCTGCACCGCTATCTGTATAAACATGGAAATACCTACACCGCTGTCTCTATAAACATGGAAATATGTACACCGTTATGTATATAAACATGGAAATATCTCCACTGCTGTCTGTATAAACATGGAAATATCTCCACCGTTCTCTGTATAAACATGGAAAAATCTAGAGTGCCATCTCTATAAACATTGATATATCTACACTGCCATCTGTAAAAACATGGAAATATCTACACAGTCATCTGAATAAACATGGAAATATCTACACCACCATCTGTATAAACATGGAAATACCTACAATACCATCTGTATACACATGGAAATATCTACACAGACATCTGTATAAATATGGAAATATCTACACCGCCATCTGTATAAACATGGAAATATCTACACTGCCATCTGTAGAAAGATGGAAATATCTACACCGCTATCTCTATAAATATGGAAATATCTAAACCGCCATCTCTATAAACATGAAAATATCTACACTGCCATCTCTATAAAGATGGAATTATCTACTCCGACATGTGTATAAACACGGAAATATCTACACCACCATCTGTGTAAACATGGAAATATCTACACCGCTCTCTGTGTAAACATGGAAATATCTACACCGCCATCTGCATGTCCATGGAAATATCTACGCCGCCATCTGTTTAAACATGGATATATCTACACGACCATCTGTGTATAGATGGAAATATCAACACCGCCATCTGTACAAACATGGAAATATCTACACCGCTATCTCTATAAACATGGAAATGTGTGCACTGCCATCTGTAAAAACATGGAAATACCTATACAGTCATCTGTATAAACATGGAAATATCTACAATGCCATCTGTATACACATGGAAAAATCTACACAGCCATCTGTATAAACATGTAAATATCTACACTGCTATCTCTATAAACATGGAAATATCTACACCGCCATCTCTATAAACATGAAAATATCTACACTGCCATCTCCATAAACATGGAACTAACTACTCCGCCATCTCTATAAACATGGAAACATCTACACCGCCATCTGTGTGAATAAGGAAATATCTACAATGCCATCTGTATACACATGGAAATACCTACACGGCAATCTGTGTATAGATGGAAACATCAACACCGCCATCTGTAAAAACTTGGAAATATCTACACTGCTATCTCTATAAACATGGAAATATCTACACTGTGGTCTGTATAAACATGGAAATATCTACACCGGTATCTGTATAAACATGGAAATATCTACACCATGATCTGTATAAACATGGAAATATATACACCGCTATCTGTATAAACATGGAAATATCTGCACCGCTATCTCTATAGACATGGAAATATCTACAAAGCCATCTGTATGAACATGGAAATACCTACACAGTCATGTGTAGGAACATGGAAATATCTACACTGCCGTCTGTATAAACATAGAAATATCTACACAGCCCTCTGTATAAATATGGAGATATCTGCATAGGCATCTGTATAAACATGGAAATATCTGCACCGCTATCTGTATAAACATGGAAATACCTACACCGCTGTCTCTATAAACATGGAAATATGTACACCGCTATGTATATAAACATGGAAATATCTCCACTGCTGTCTGTATAAACATGGAAATATCTCCACCGTTATCTGTATAAACATGGAAATATCTACAGCGCGATCTCTATAAACATTGAAATATCTACACTGCCATCTGTAAAAACATGGAAATATCTACACAGTCATCTGAATAAACATGGAAATATCTACACCACCATCTGTATAAACATGGAAATACCTACAATACCATCTGTATACACATGGAAATATCTACAAATACATCTGTATAAATATGGAAATATCTACACCGCCATCTGTATAAACATGGAAATATCTACACTGCCATCTGTAGAAAGATGGAAATATCTACACCGCTATCTCTATAAATATGGAAATATATACACCGCCATCTCTATAAACATGAAAATATCTACACTTCCATATCCATAAAGATGGATGTATCTACTCCGCCATGTGTATAAACACGGAAATATCTACACCACCATCTGTGTAAACATGGAAATATCTACACCGCTCTCTGTATAAACATGGAAATATCTACACCGCCATCTGCATGTCCATGGAAATATCTACGCCGCCATCTGTTTAAACATGGATATATCTACAGGACCATCTGTGTATAGGTGGAAATATCAACACCGCCATCTGTACAAACATGGAAATATCTACACCGCTATCTCTATAAACATGGAAATGTGTGCACTGCCATCTGTAAAAACATGGAAATACCTATGCAGTCATCTGTATAAACATGGAAATATCTACAATGCCATCTGTATACACATGGAAATATCTACACAGCCATCTGTATAAACATGTAAATATCTACACTGCTATCTCTATAAACATGGAAATATCTACACCGCCATCTCTATAAACATGAAAATATCTACACTGCCATCTCCAAAAACATGGAACTAACTACTCCGCCATCTGTATAAACATGGAAACATCTACACCGCCATCTGTGTGAATAAGGAAATATCTACAATGCCATCTGTATAAAGATATAAATATCTGCACCGCGAGCTGTATAAACATGGAAATATCTACATCGCTATCTGTATAAACGTGGAAATACCAACACCGCTATCGGTATAAACATGGAAATATCTACAACACCATCTATATAAACTTGGAAATATCTACACCGCTATGTCTATAAACATGGAAATACCTACACCGCTATCTCTATAAACATGGAAATATCTACACCGCTATCTGTATAAACATGGAAATATCAACACCGCGATCTGTATAAACATGGAAATATCTTCACCACGATCTGTATAAACATGGAAATACCTACACCGCTATCTCTATAAACATGGAAATATCTACACCGCCATCTGTATAAACATGGAAATATCTTCAATGCCATCTGTATAAACATAGAAATATCTACACCGCGATCAGTATAAACATGGAAATATCTACACCGCGATCTGTATAAACATGGAAATATCTACACCGCGATCTGTATAAACATGGAAATATCTACACCGCTATCTGTATAAATATGGAAATATCTACACAGCAATCTCTATAAACATGGAAATATCTACACCGCCATCTGTATAAACATGGAAATACCTGCAAAGTCATCTGTATAAACATGGAAATACCTACAAAGCCATCTGTATAAACATGGAAATATCTACACAGACATCTGTATATACATGGAAATATCTACACCGCTATCTGTATAAACATGGTAATATCTACACCGCCATCTATATAAACATGGAAATATCTACAAAGCCATCTGTATAAACATGGAAATATCTACAATGCCATCTGTAGATAGATGGAAGTATCTACACCGCAATCTGTGTAAACATGGAAATATCTACACCGATATCTGTAAAAACATGGAAATACCTACACCGCTATCTGTATAAACATGAAAATATCTACACCGTGATCTTTATAAACATGGAAATAACTACACCGTGATCTGTATAAACATGGAAATATCCACAACGCGATCTGTATAAACATGGAAATATCTACACCGCGATCTGTATAAACATGGAAATATCTTCACCACGATCTGTATAAACATGGAACTATCTACACCGCTATCTATATAAACATGGAAATATCTACACCGCCATCTGAATAAACATGGAAATATCTACAATGCCATCTGTATAAACATGGAAATATCTACACCGCGATCTGTATAAACATGGAAATATCTACACCGCGATCTGTATAAACATGGAAATATCTACACCGCTATCTGTATAAACATGGGAATATCTACAGAGCTATCTCTATAAACATGGAAATATCTACACCGCCATCTGTATAAACATGGAAATACCTACAAAGTCATCTGTATAAACATGGAAACATCTACAAAGCCATCTGTATAAACATGGAAATATCTACACAGCCATCAGTATATACATGGAAATATATACACCGCTATCTGTATAAACATGGTAATATCTACACCGCCATCTATATAATCATGGAAATATCTACACCGCCATCTGTATAAACATGGAAACATCTACAATGCCATCTGTAGTAAGATGGAAATATCTACACCGCAATCTGTGTAAACATGGAAATATCTACACCGATATCTGTAAAAACATGGAAATATCTACACCGCTATCTGTATTAACATGGAAATATCTACACCGTGATCTGTATAAACATGGAAATATCTACACCGCTATCTGTATAAACATGGAAATGTCTACACTGCCATCTGTAGAAAGATGGAAATATCTACACCGCTATCTCTATAAATATGGAAATATCTACACCGCCATCTCTATAAACATGAAAATATCTACACTGCCATCTCCATAAAGATGGAAGTATCTACTCCGCCATGTGTATAAACACGGAAATATCTACACCACCATCTGTGTAAACATGGAAATATCTACACCGCTCTCTGAATAAACATGGAAATATCTACACCGCCATCTGCATGTCCATGGAAATATCTACGCCGCCATCTGTTTAAACATGGATATATCTACACGACCATCTGTGTATAGATGGAAATATCAACACCGCCATCTGTACAAACATGGAAATATCTACACCGCTATCTCTATAAACATGGAAATGTGTGCACTGCCATCTGTAAAAACATGGAAATACCTATGCAGTCATCTGTATAAACATGGAAATATCTACAATGCCATCTGTATACACATGGAAATATCTACACAGCCATCTGTATAAACATGTAAATATCTACACTGCTATCTCTATAAACATGGAAATATCTACACCGCCATCTCTATAAACATGAAAATATCTACACTGCCATCTCCATAAATATGGAACTAACTACTCCGCCATCTGTATAAACATGGAAACATCTACACCGCCATCTGTGTGAATAAGGAAATATCTACAATGCCATCTGTATAAAGATATAAATATCTGCACCGCGAGCTGTATAAACATGGAAATATCTACATCGCTATCTGTATAAACGTGGAAATACCAACACCTCTGTCGGTATAAACATGGAAATATCTACAACGCCATCTATATAAACATGGAAATATCTACACCGCTATGTCTATAAACATGGAAATACCTACACCGCTATCTCTATAAACATGGAAATATCTACACCGCTATCTGTATAAACATGGAAATATCTACACCGCTATCTGTATAAACATGGAAATATCTACACCGCGATCTGTGTAAACATGGAAATATCTACACCGCGATCTGTATAAACATGGAAATATCTACACCGCTATCTGTATAAACATGGAAATAACTACGCAGCTATCTCTATAAACATGGAAATATCCACACCGCCATCTGTATAAACATGGAAATACCTACAAAGTCATCTGTATAAACATGGAAATATCTACAAAGCCATCTGTATAAACATGGAAATAACTACTCCGCCATCTGTATATACATGGAAATATCTACACCGCTATCTGTATAAACATGGTAATATCTACACCGCCATCTATATAAACATGGAAATATCTACACCGCCATCTGTATAAACATGGAAATATCTACAATGCCGTCTGTAGAAAGATGGAATTATCTACACCGCAATCTGTGTAAACATGGAAATATCTACACCGATATCTGTAAAAACATGGAAATACCTACACCGCTATCTGTATAAACATGAAAATATCTACACCGCGATCTGTATAAACATGCAAATATCTACACCGCGATCTGTATAAACATGGAATTATCCACACCGCGATCTGTATAAACATGGAAATATCTACACCGCGATCTGTATAAACATGGAAATAACTTCACCGCGATCTGTATAAACATGGAAATATCTGCACCGCTATCTGTATAAACATGGAAATATCTACACCGCCATCTGTATAAACATGGAAATATCTACAATGCCATCTGTATAAACATGGAAATATCTACACCGCGATCTGTATAAACATGGAAATATCTACACCGCGATCTGTATAAACATGGAAATATCTACACCGCTATCTGTGTAAACATGGAAATATCTACACATCTATCTCTATAAACATGGAAATATCTACACCGCCATCTGTATAAACATGGAAATACCTACAAAGTCATCTGTATAAACATGGAAATAACTACAAAGCCATCTGTATAAACATGGAAATATCTACACAGCCATCTGTATATACATGGAAATATCTACACCGTTATCTGTATAAAGATGGAAATATCTACTCCGCTCTCTGTATAAATATGGAAATATCTACACAGCTATCTGTATAAACATGGAAATATCTACACCGCCATCTGTATAAACATGGAAATATCTACAATGCCATCTGTATAAACATGGAAATATCTACACCGCGATCTGAATAAACATGGAAATATCTACACCGCGATCTGTATAAACATGGAAATATCTACACCGCTATCTGTATAAACATGGAAATATCTACACAGCTATCTCTATAAACATGGAAATATCTACACCGCCATCTGTATAAACATGGAAATACCTACAAAGTCATCTGTATAAACATGGAAACATCTACAAAGCCATCTGTATAAACATGGAAATATCTACACCGCCATCTGTATATACATGGAAATATCTACACCGCTATCTGTATAAACATGGTAATATCTACACCGCCATCTATATAAACATGGAAATATCTACACCGCCATCTGTATAAACATGGAAATATCTACAATGCCATCTGCAGAAAGATGGAAATATCTACACCGCAATCTGTGTAAACATGGAAATATCTACACCGATATCTGTAAAAACATGGAAATACCTACACCGCTATCTGTATAAACATGAAAATATCTACACCGCGATCTGTATAAACATGCAAATATCTACACCGCGATCTGTATAAACATGGAATTATCCACACCGCGATATGTATAAACATGGAAATATCTACACCGCGATCTGTATAAACATGGAAATATCTTCACCGCGATCTGTATAAACATGGAAATATCTACACCGCTATCTGTATAAACATGGAAATATCTACACCGCCATCTGTATAAACATGGAAATATCTACAATGCCATCTGTATAAACATGGAAATATCTACACCGCGATCTGTATAAACATTGAAATATCTACTCCGCTCTCTGTATAAATATGGAAATATCTACACAGCTATCTGTATAAACATGGAAATATCTACACCGCCATCTGTATAAACATGGAAATATCTACAATGCCATCTGTATAAACATGGAAATATCTACACGGCGATCTGAATAAACATGGAAATATCTACACCGCGATCTGTATAAACATGGAAATATCTACACCGCTATCTGTATAAACATGGAAATATCTACACAGCTATCTCTATAAACATGGAAATATCTACACCGCCATCTGTATAAACATGGAAATACCTACAAAGTCATCTGTATAAACATGGAAACATCTACAAAGCCATCTGTATAAACATGGAAATATCTACACAGCCATCAGTATATACATGGAAATATCTACACCGCTATCTGTACAAACATGGAAATATCTACACCGCTATCTCTATAAACATGGAAATGTGTGCACTGCCATCTGTAAAAACATGGAAATACCTATGCAGTCATCTGTATAAACATGGAAATATCTACAATGCCATCTGTATACACATGGAAATATCTACACAGCCATCTGTATAAACATGTAAATATCTACACTGCTATCTCTATAAACATGGAAATATCTACACCGCCATCTCTATAAACATGAAAATATCTACACTGCCATCTCCATAAATATGGAACTAACTACTCCGCCATCTGTATAAACATGGAAACATCTACACCGCCATCTGTGTGAATAAGGAAATATCTACAATGCCATCTGTATAAAGATATAAATATCTGCACCGCGAGCTGTATAAACATGGAAATATCTACATCGCTATCTGTATAAACGTGGAAATACCAACACCTCTGTCGGTATAAACATGGAAATATCTACAACGCCATCTATATAAACATGGAAATATCTACACCGCTATGTCTATAAACATGGAAATACCTACACCGCTATCTCTATAAACATGGAAATATCTACACCGCTATCTGTATAAACATGGAAATATCTACACCGCTATCTGTATAAACATGGAAATATCTACACCGCGATCTGTGTAAACATGGAAATATCTACACCGCGATCTGTATAAACATGGAAATATCTACACCGCTATCTGTATAAACATGGAAATAACTACGCAGCTATCTCTATAAACATGGAAATATCCACACCGCCATCTGTATAAACATGGAAATACCTACAAAGTCATCTGTATAAACATGGAAATATCTACAAAGCCATCTGTATAAACATGGAAATAACTACTCCGCCATCTGTATATACATGGAAATATCTACACCGCTATCTGTATAAACATGGTAATATCTACACCGCCATCTATATAAACATGGAAATATCTACACCGCCATCTGTATAAACATGGAAATATCTACAATGCCGTCTGTAGAAAGATGGAATTATCTACACCGCAATCTGTGTAAACATGGAAATATCTACACCGATATCTGTAAAAACATGGAAATACCTACACCGCTATCTGTATAAACATGAAAATATCTACACCGCGATCTGTATAAACATGCAAATATCTACACCGCGATCTGTATAAACATGGAATTATCCACACCGCGATCTGTATAAACATGGAAATATCTACACCGCGATCTGTATAAACATGGAAATAACTTCACCGCGATCTGTATAAACATGGAAATATCTGCACCGCTATCTGTATAAACATGGAAATATCTACACCGCCATCTGTATAAACATGGAAATATCTACAATGCCATCTGTATAAACATGGAAATATCTACACCGCGATCTGTATAAACATGGAAATATCTACACCGCGATCTGTATAAACATGGAAATATCTACACCGCTATCTGTGTAAACATGGAAATATCTACACATCTATCTCTATAAACATGGAAATATCTACACCGCCATCTGTATAAACATGGAAATACCTACAAAGTCATCTGTATAAACATGGAAATAACTACAAAGCCATCTGTATAAACATGGAAATATCTACACAGCCATCTGTATATACATGGAAATATCTACACCGTTATCTGTATAAAGATGGAAATATCTACTCCGCTCTCTGTATAAATATGGAAATATCTACACAGCTATCTGTATAAACATGGAAATATCTACACCGCCATCTGTATAAACATGGAAATATCTACAATGCCATCTGTATAAACATGGAAATATCTACACCGCGATCTGAATAAACATGGAAATATCTACACCGCGATCTGTATAAACATGGAAATATCTACACCGCTATCTGTATAAACATGGAAATATCTACACAGCTATCTCTATAAACATGGAAATATCTACACCGCCATCTGTATAAACATGGAAATACCTACAAAGTCATCTGTATAAACATGGAAACATCTACAAAGCCATCTGTATAAACATGGAAATATCTACACCGCCATCTGTATATACATGGAAATATCTACACCGCTATCTGTATAAACATGGTAATATCTACACCGCCATCTATATAAACATGGAAATATCTACACCGCCATCTGTATAAACATGGAAATATCTACAATGCCATCTGCAGAAAGATGGAAATATCTACACCGCAATCTGTGTAAACATGGAAATATCTACACCGATATCTGTAAAAACATGGAAATACCTACACCGCTATCTGTATAAACATGAAAATATCTACACCGCGATCTGTATAAACATGCAAATATCTACACCGCGATCTGTATAAACATGGAATTATCCACACCGCGATATGTATAAACATGGAAATATCTACACCGCGATCTGTATAAACATGGAAATATCTTCACCGCGATCTGTATAAACATGGAAATATCTACACCGCTATCTGTATAAACATGGAAATATCTACACCGCCATCTGTATAAACATGGAAATATCTACAATGCCATCTGTATAAACATGGAAATATCTACACCGCGATCTGTATAAACATTGAAATATCTACTCCGCTCTCTGTATAAATATGGAAATATCTACACAGCTATCTGTATAAACATGGAAATATCTACACCGCCATCTGTATAAACATGGAAATATCTACAATGCCATCTGTATAAACATGGAAATATCTACACGGCGATCTGAATAAACATGGAAATATCTACACCGCGATCTGTATAAACATGGAAATATCTACACCGCTATCTGTATAAACATGGAAATATCTACACAGCTATCTCTATAAACATGGAAATATCTACACCGCCATCTGTATAAACATGGAAATACCTACAAAGTCATCTGTATAAACATGGAAACATCTACAAAGCCATCTGTATAAACATGGAAATATCTACACAGCCATCAGTATATACATGGAAATATCTACACCGCTATCTGTATAAACATGGTAATATCTACACCTCCATCTATATAATCATGGAAATATCTACACCGCCATCTGTATAAACATGGAAACATCTACAATGCCATCTGTAGTAAGATGGAAATATCTACACCGCAATCTGTGTAAACATGGAAATATCTACACCGATATCTGTAAAAACATGGAAATATCTACACCGCTATCTGTATTAACATGGAAATATCTACACCGCGATCTCTATAAACATGGAAATATCTACACCGCGATCTGTATAAACATGGAAATATCTACACCGCTATCTGTATAAACATGGAAATATCTACACTGCTATCTGTATAAACATGGAAATATCTACACCGCTATCTGTATAAACATGGAAATATCTACACAGCTATCTGTATAAATATGGAAATATCTACACAGCTATCTCCATAAACATGGAAATATCTACACCGCCATCTGTATAAACATGGAAATACCTACAAAGTCATCTGTATAAACATGGAATTAACTACAAAGCCATCTGTATAAACATGGAAATACCTACACAGCCATCTGTATATACATGGAAATATCTACACCGCTATCGGTATAAACATGGAAATAACTACACCGCTATTTGTATAAACAAGGAAATATCTACACCATGATCTGTATAAACATGGCAATATTTACACCGCTATCTGTATAAACATGGAAATTTCTACACCGTTATCTGTATAAATATGGAAATATCTACACCGCTATCTCTATAAACATGGAAATATCTACACCGCCATCTGTATAAACATGGAAATACCTATACAGTCATCTGTGTAAACATGGAAATACCTACACCACCATCTGTATAAACATGGAAATATCTACAATGCCATCTGTATACACATGGAAATACCTACACGGCAATCTGTGTATAGATGGAAACATCAACACCGCCATCTGTAAAAACCTGGAAATATCTACACTGCTATCCCTATAAACATGGAAGTATCTACACTGCGGTCTGTGTAAACACGGAAATATCTACACCGGTATCTGTATAAACATGGAAATATCTACACCATGATCTGTATAAACATGGAAATATATACAACGCTATCTGTAAAACATGGAAGTATCTGCACCGCTATCTCTATAGACATGGAAATATCTACAAAGCCATCTGTATAAACATGGAAATACCTACACAGTCATGTGTAGGAACATGGAAATATCTACTCTGCCATCTGTATAAACATAGAAATATCTACACAGCCCTCTGTATAAATATGGAGATATCTGCATAGGCATCTGTATAAACATGGAAATATCTGCACCGCTATCTGTATAAACATGGAAATACCTACACCGCTGTCTCTATAAACATGGAAATATGTACACCGCTATGTATATAAACATGGAAATATCTCCACTGCTGTCTGTATAAACATGGAAATATCTCCACCGTTAAATGTATAAACATGAAAATATCTACAGCGCCATCTCTATAAACATTGAAATATCTACACTGCCATCTGTAAAAACCTGGAAATATCTACACAGTCATCTGAATAAACATGGAAATATCTACACCACCATCTGTATAAACATGGAAATACCTACAATACCATCTGTATACACATGGAAATATCTACACAGACATCTGTATAAATATGGAAATATCTACACCGCCATCTGTATAAACATGGAAATATCTACACTGCCATCTGTAGAAAGATGGAAATATCTACACCGCTATCTCTATAAATATGGAAATATCTACACCGCCATCTCTATAAACATGAAAATATCTACACTGCCATCTCCATAAAGATGGAAGTATCTACTCCGCCATGTGTATAAACACGGAAATATCTACACCACCATCTGTGTAAACATGGAAATATCTACACCGCTCTCTGAATAAACATGGAAATATCTACACCGCCATCTGCATGTCCATGGAAATATCTACGCCGCCATCTGTTTAATCATGGATATATATACACGACCATCTGTGTATAGATGGAAATATCAACACCGCCATCTGTATAAACATGGAAATATCTGCACCGCTATCTGTATAAACATGGAAAGATCTACACCGCCATCTGTATAAACATGGAAATATCTTCACCACGATCTGTATAAATATGGAAATATCTACACCGCCATCTGTATAAACATGGAAATATCTACACTGCCATCTGTAGAAAGATGGAAATATCTACACCGCTATCTCTATAAATATGGAAATATCTACACCGCCATCTCTATAAACATGAAAATATCTACACTGCCATCTCCATAAAGATGGAAGTATCTACTCCGCCATGTGTATAAACACGGAAATATCTACACCACCATCTGTGTAAACATGGAAATATCTACACCACTTTCTGTATAAACATGGAAATATCTACACCGCCATCTGCATGTCCATGGAAATATCTATGCCGCCATCTGTTTAAACATGGATATATCTACACGACCATCTGTGTATAGATGGAAATATCAACACCACCATCTGTACAAACATGGAAATATCTACACCGCTATCTCTATAAACATGGAAATGTGTGCACTGCCATGTGTAAAAACATGGAAATACCTATACAGTCATCTGTATAAACATGGAAATATCTACAATGCCATCTGTATACACATGGAAATATCTGCACGGCCATCTGTATAAACATGTAAATATCTACACTGCTATCTCTATAAACATGGAAATATCTACACCGCCATCTCTATAAACATGAAAATATCTACACGGACATCTCCATAAACATGGAACTAACTAGTCCGCCATCTGTATAAACATGGAAACATCTACACCGCCATCTGTGTGAATAAGGAAATATCTACAATGCCATCTGTATAAAGATATAAACATCTGCACCGAGAGCTATATAAACATGGAAATATCTACATCGCTATCTGTATAAACGTGGAAATACCAACAGCGCTATCGGTATAAACATGGAAACATCTACAAAGCCATCTATATAAACATGGAAATATCTACACCGCTATGTCTATAAACATGGAAATATCTACACCGCGATCTGTATAAACATGGAAATATCTACACCGTGATCTGTATAAACATGGAAATATCTTCACCACGATCTGTATAAACATGGAAATATCTACACCGATATCTGTATAAACATGGAAATATCTACACCGCCATGTGTATAAACATGGAAATATCTACAATGCCATCTGTATAAACATGGAAATATCTACACCGTGATCTGTATAAACATGGAAATATCTACACCGCGATCTGTATAAACATGGAAATATCTACACCGCTATCTGTATAAACATGGAAATATCTACACAGCTATCTCTATAAACATGGCAATATCTACACCGCCATCTGTATAAACATGGAAATACCTACAAAGTCATCTGTATAAACATGGAAATATCTACAAAGCCATCTGTATAAACATGGAAATATCTACACAGCCATCTGTATATACATTGAAATATCTACACCGCTATCTGTATAAACATGGTAATATCTACAACGCCATCTATATAAACATGGAAATATCTACACCGCCATCTGTATAAACATGGAAATATCTACAATGCCATCTGTAGAAAGATGGAAATATCTGCACCGCAATCTGTGTAAACATGGAAATATCTACACCGATATCTGTAAAAACATGGAAATACCTACACCGCTATCTGTATAAACATGAAAATATATACACCGCGATCTGTATAAACATGGAAATATCTACACCGCGATCTGTATAAACATGGAAATATCTACACCGCTATCTGTATAAACATGGAAATATCTTCACCGCTATCTGTATAAATATGGAAATATCTAAACATCTATCTCTATAAACATGGAAATAACTACAACGCCATCTGTATAAACATGGAAATACCTACAAAGTCATCTGTATAAACATGGAAATATCTACAAAGCCATCTGTATAAACATGGAAATATCTACACTGCCATCTGTATATACATGGAAATATCTACACCGCAATCTGTATAAACATGGAAATAACTACACCGCTATTTGTATAAACAAGGAAATATCTACACCATGATCTGTATAAACATGGCGATATTTACACCGCTATCTGTATAAACATGGAAATTTCTACACCGTTATCTGTATAAATATGGAAATATCTACACCGCTATCTCTATAAACATGGAAATATCTGCACCGCCATCTGTATAAACATGGCAATACCTATACAGTCATCTGTGTAAACATGGAAATATCTACACCACCATCTGTATAAACATGGAAATATCTACAATGCCATCTGTATACACATGGAAATATGTACACGGCAATCTGTGTATAGATGGAAACATCAACACCGCCAGCTGTAAAAACTTGGAAATATCTACACTGCTATCTCTATAAACATGGAAATATCTACACTGCGGTCTGTATAAACATGGAAATATCTACACCGGTATCTGTATAAACATGGAAATATCTACACCATGATCTGTATAAACATGGAAATATATACACCGCTATCTGTATAAACATGGAAATATCTGCACCGCTATCTCTATAGACATGGAAATATCTACAAAGCCATCTGTATAAACATGGAAATACCTACACAGTCATGTGTAGGAACATGGAAATATCTACACTGCCATCTGTATAAACCTAGAAATATCTACACAGCCCTCTGTATAAATATGGAGATATCTGCATAGGCATCTGTATAAACATGGAAATATCTACCCCGCTATCTGTATAAACATGGAAATACCTACACCGCTGTCTCTATAAACATGGAAATATGTACACCGCTATGTATATATACATGGAAATATCTCCACTGCTGTCTGTATAAACATGGAAATATCTCCACCGTTATCTGTATAAACATGGAAATATCTACAGCGCCATCTCTATAAACATTGAAATATCTACACTGCCATCTGTAAAAACATGGAAATATCTACACAGTCATCTGAATAAACATGGAAATATCTACACCACCATCTGTATAAACATGGAAATACCTACAATACCATCTGTATATACATGGAAATATCTACACACACATCTGTATAAATATGGAAATATCTACACCTCCATCTGTATAAACATGGAAATATCTACACTGCCATCTGTATAAAGATGGAAATATCTACACCGCTATCTCTATAAATATGGAAATATCTACACCGCCATCTCTATAAACATGAAAATATCTACACTGCTATCTCCATAAAGATGGAAGTATCTACTCCGCCATGTGTATAAACACGGAAATATCTACACCACCATCTGTGTAAACATGGAAATATCTACACCGCTCTCTGTATAAACATGGAAATATCTACACCACCATCTGCATGTCCATGGAAATATCTACGCCGCCATCTGTTTAAACATGGATATATCTACACGACCATCTGTGTATAGATGGAAATATCAACACCGCCATCTGTACAAACATGGAAATATCTACACCGCTATCTCTATAAACATGGAAATATGTGCACTGCCATCTGTAAAAACATGGAAATACCTATACAGTCATCTGTATAAACATGGAAATATCTACAATGCCATCTGTATACACATGGAAATATTTACACAGCCATCTGTATAAACATGTAAATATCTACACTGCTATATCTATAAACATGGAAATATCTACACCGCCATCTCTATAAACATGAAAATATCTACACTGCCATCTCCATAAACATGGAACTAACTACTCTGCCATCTGTATAAACATGGAAACATCTACACCGCCATCTGTGTGAATAAGGAAATATCTACAATGCCATCTGTATAAAGATATAAATATCTGCACCGCGAGCTGTATAAACATGGAAATATCTACATCGCTATCTGTATAAACGTGGAAATACCAACACCGCTATCGGTATCAACATGGAAATATCTACAACGCCATCTATATAAACATGGAAATGTCTACACCGCTATGTCTATAAACATGGAAATACCTACACCGCTATCTCTATAAACATGGAAATGTCTACACCGCTATCTGTATAAACATGGAAATATCTACCCCGCTATCTGTATAAACATGGAAATATCTACACCGCGATCTGTATAAACATGGAAATATGTACACCGCGATCTGTATAAACATGGAAATATCTTCACCACGATCTGTATAAACATGGAAATATCTACACCGCTATCTGTATAAACATGGAAATATCTACACCGCCATCTGTATAAACATGGAAATATCTACAATGCCATCTGTATAAACATGGAAATATCTACACCGCGATCTGTATAAACATGGAAATAACTACACCGCGATCTGTATTAACATGGAAATATCTACACCGCTATCTGTATAAACATGGAAATATCTACACAGCTATCTCTATATACATGGAAATATCTACACCGCCATCTGTATAAACATGGAAATACCTACAAAGTCATCTGTATAAACATGGAAATATCTACAAAGCCATCTGTATAAACATGGAAATATCTACACAGCCATCTGTATATACATGGAAATATCTACACCGCTATCTGTATAAACATGGAAATAACTACACGGCTATTTGTATAAACAAGGAAATATCTACACCATGATCTGTATAAACATGGCAATATTTACACCGCTATCTGTATAAACATGGAAATTTCTACACCGTTATCTGTATAAATATGGAAATATCTACACCGCTATCTCTATATACATGGAAATATCTACACCGCCATCTGTATAAACATGGAAATACCTATACAGTCATCTGTGTAAACATGGAAATATCTACACCACCATCTGTATAAACATGGAAATATCTACAATGCCATCTGTATACACATGGAAATACCTACACGGCAATCTGTGTATAGATGGAAACATCAACACCGCCATCTGTAAAAACTTGGAAATATCTACACTGCTATCCCTATAAACATGGAAATATCTACACTGCGGTCTGTATAAACATGGAAATATCTACACCGGTATCTGTATAAACATGGAAATATCTACACCATGATCTGTATAAACATGGAAATATATACACCGCTATCTGTAAAACATGGAAGTATCTGCACCGCTATCTCTATAGACATGGAAATATCTACAAAGCCATCTGTATAAACATGGAAATATCTACACAGCCATCTGTATATACATGGAAATATCTACAACGCTATCTGTATAAACATGGTAATATCTACACCGCCATCTATATAAACATGGAAATATACACACCGCCATCTGTATAAACATGGAAATATCTACTATGCCATCTGTAGAAAGATGGAAATATCTACACCGCAATCTGTGTAAACATGGAAATATCTACACCGATACCTGTAAAAACATGGAAATATCTACACCGCTATCTGTATAAACATGGAAATATCTACACCGTGGTCTGTTTAAACATGGAAATATCTACACGGCCATCTGTGTATAGATGGAAATATCAAAACCGCCATCTGTACAAACATGGAAATATCTACACCGCTATCTCTATAAACATGGAAATGTGTGCACTGCCATCTGTAAAAACATGGAAATACCTATACAGTCATCTGTATAAACATGGAAATATCTACAATGCCATCTGTATACACATGGAAATATCTAAACAGCCATCTGTATAAATATGTAAATATCTACACCGCTATCTCTATAAACATGGAAATACCTACAACGCTATCTCTATAAACATGGAAATATCTACACCGCGATCTGTATAAACATGGAAATATCTACACCGCGATCTGTATAAACATGGAAATATCTTCACCGCGATCTGTATAAACATGGAAATATCTACACCGCTATCTGTATAAACATGGAAATATCTACACCGCCATCTGTATAAACATGGAAATATCTACAATGCCATCTGTATAAACATGGAAATATCTACACCGCGATCTGTATAAACATGGAAATATCTACACCGCGATCTGTATAAACATGGAAATATCTACACCGCTATCTGTATAAACATGGAAATATCCACAGCTATCTCTATGAACATGTAAATATCTACACCGCCATCTGTATAAACATGGAAATACCTACAAAGTCATCTGTATAAACATGGAAATATCTACAAAGCCATCTGTATAAACATGGAAATATCTACACAGCCATCTGTATATACATGGAAATATCTACACCGCTATCTGTATAAACATGGTAATATCCACACCGCCATCTATATAAACATGGAAATATCTACACCGCCATCTGTATAAACATGGAAATATCTACAATGCCATCTATAGAAAGATGGAAATATCTACACCGCAATCTGTCTAAACATGGAAATATCTACACCGATATCTGTAAAAACTTGGAAATATCTACACCGCTATCTGTATAAACATGGAAATATCTACACTGAGATCTGTATAAACATGGAAATACCTACACCGCGATCTGTATAAACATGGAAATATCTACACCGTTATCTGTATAAACATGGAAATATGTACACCGCTATCTGTATAAATATGGAAATATCTACACAGCTATCTCTATAAACATGGAAATATCTACACCGCCATCTGTATAAACATGGAAATACCTACAAAGTCATCTGTATAAACATGGAAATATCTACAAAGCCATCTGTATAAACATGGAAATATCTACACTGCCATCTGTATATACATGGAAATATCTACACCGCAATCTGTATAAACATGGAAATAACTACACCGCTATTTGTATAAACAAGGAAATATCTACACCATGATCTGTATAAACATGGCAATATTTACACCGCTATCTGTATAAACATGGAAATTTCTACACCGTTATCTGTATAAATATGGAAATATCTACACCGCTATCTCTATAAACATGGAAATATCTGCACCGCCATCTGTATAAACATGGCAATACCTATACAGTCATCTGTGTAAACATGGAAATATCTACACCACCATCTGTATAAACATGGAAATATCTACAATGCCATCTGTATACACATGGAAATATGTACACGGCAATCTGTGTATAGATGGAAACATCAACACCGCCAGCTGTAAAAACTTGGAAATATCTACACTGCTATCTCTATAAACATGGAAATATCTACACTGCGGTCTGTATAAACATGGAAATATCTACACCGGTATCTGTATAAACATGGAAATATCTACACCATGATCTGTATAAACATGGAAATATATACACCGCTATCTGTATAAACATGGAAATATCTGCACCGCTATCTCTATAGACATGGAAATATCTACAAAGCCATCTGTATAAACATGGAAATACCTACACAGTCATGTGTAGGAACATGGAAATATCTACACTGCCATCTGTATAAACCTAGAAATATCTACACAGCCCTCTGTATAAATATGGAGATATCTGCATAGGCATCTGTATAAACATGGAAATATCTACCCCGCTATCTGTATAAACATGGAAATACCTACACCGCTGTCTCTATAAACATGGAAATATGTACACCGCTATGTATATAAACATGGAAATATCTCCACTGCTGTCTGTATAAACATGGAAATATCTCCACCGTTATCTGTATAAACATGGAAATATCTACAGCGCCATCTCTATAAACATTGAAATATCTACACTGCCATCTGTAAAAACATGGAAATATCTACACAGTCATCTGAATAAACATGGAAATATCTACACCACCATCTGTATAAACATGGAAATACCTACAAAACCATCTGTATATACATGGAAATATCTACACACACATCTGTATAAATATGGAAATATCTACACCTCCATCTGTATAAACATGGAAATATCTACACTGCCATCTGTAGAAAGATGGAAATATCTACACCGCTATCTCTATAAATATGGAAATATCTACACCGCCATCTCTATAAACATGAAAATATCTACACTGCTATCTCCATAAAGATGGAAGTATCTACTCCGCCATGTGTATAAACACGGAAATATCTACACCACCATCTGTGTAAACATGGAAATATCTACACCGCTCTCTGTATAAACATGGAAATATCTACACCACCATCTGCATGTCCATGGAAATATCTACGCCGCCATCTGTTTAAACATGGATATATCTACACGACCATCTGTGTATAGATGGAAATATCAACACCGCCATCTGTACAAACATGGAAATATCTACACCGCTATCTCTATAAACATGGAAATATGTGCACTGCCATCTGTAAAAACATGGAAATACCTATACAGTCATCTGTATAAACATGGAAATATCTACAATGCCATCTGTATACACATGGAAATATTTACACAGCCATCTGTATAAACATGTAAATATCTACACTGCTATATCTATAAACATGGAAATATCTACACCGCCATCTCTATAAACATGAAAATATCTACACTGCCATCTCCATAAACATGGAACTAACTACTCTGCCATCTGTATAAACATGGAAACATCTACACCGCCATCTGTGTGAATAAGGAAATATCTACAATGCCATCTGTATAAAGATATAAATATCTGCACCGCGAGCTGTATAAACATGGAAATATCTACATCGCTATCTGTATAAACGTGGAAATACCAACACCGCTATCGGTATCAACATGGAAATATCTACAACGCCATCTATATAAACATGGAAATGTCTACACCGCTATGTCTATAAACATGGAAATACCTACACCGCTATCTCTGTAAACATGGAAATGTCTACACCGCTATCTGTATAAACATGGAAATATCTACCCCGCTATCTGTATAAACATGGAAATATCTACACCGCGATCTGTATAAACATGGAAATATGTACACCGCGATCTGTATAAACATGGAAATATCTTCACCACGATCTGTATAAACATGGAAATATCTACACCGCTATCTGTATAAACATGGAAATATCTACACCGCCATCTGTATAAACATGGAAATATCTACAATGCCATCTGTATAAACATGGAAATATCTACACCGCGATCTGTATAAACATGGAAATAACTACACCGCGATCTGTATTAACATGGAAATATCTACACCGCTATCTGTATAAACATGGAAATATCTACACAGCTATCTCTATATACATGGAAATATCTACACCGCCATCTGTATAAACATGGAAATACCTACAAAGTCATCTGTATAAACATGGAAATATCTACAAAGCCATCTGTATAAACATGGAAATATCTACACAGCCATCTGTATATACATGGAAATATCTACACCGCTATCTGTATAAACATGGAAATAACTACACGGCTATTTGTATAAACAAGGAAATATCTACACCATGATCTGTATAAACATGGCAATATTTACACCGCTATCTGTATAAACATGGAAATTTCTACACCGTTATCTGTATAAATATGGAAATATCTACACCGCTATCTCTATATACATGGAAATATCTACACCGCCATCTGTATAAACATGGAAATACCTATACAGTCATCTGTGTAAACATGGAAATATCTACACCACCATCTGTATAAACATGGAAATATCTACAATGCCATCTGTATACACATGGAAATACCTACACGGCAATCTGTGTATAGATGGAAACATCAACACCGCCATCTGTAAAAACTTGGAAATATCTACACTGCTATCCCTATAAACATGGAAATATCTACACTGCGGTCTGTATAAACATGGAAATATCTACACCGGTATCTGTATAAACATGGAAATATCTACACCATGATCTGTATAAACATGGAAATATATACACCGCTATCTGTAAAACATGGAAGTATCTGCACCGCTATCTCTATAGACATGGAAATATCTACAAAGCCATCTGTATAAACATGGAAATATCTACACAGCCATCTGTATATACATGGAAATATCTACAACGCTATCTGTATAAACATGGTAATATCTACACCGCCATCTATATAAACATGGAAATATACACACCGCCATCTGTATAAACATGGAAATATCTACTATGCCATCTGTAGAAAGATGGAAAAATCTACACCGCAATCTGTGTAAACATGGAAATATCTACACCGATACCTGTAAAAACATGGAAATATCTACACCGCTATCTGTATAAACATGGAAATATCTACACCGTGATCTGTTTAAACATGGAAATATCTACACGGCCATCTGTGTATAGATGGAAATATCAAAACCGCCATCTGTACAAACATGGAAATATCTACACCGCTATCTCTATAAACATGGAAATGTGTGCACTGCCATCTGTAAAAACATGGAAATACCTATACAGTCATCTGTATAAACATGGAAATATCTACAATGCCATCTGTATACACATGGAAATATCTAAACAGCCATCTGTATAAATATGTAAATATCTACACCGCTATCTCTATAAACATGGAAATACCTACACCGCTATCTCTATAAACATGGAAATATCTACACCGCGATCTGTATAAACATGGAAATATCTACACCGCGATCTGTATAAACATGGAAATATCTTCACCGCGATCTGTATAAACATGGAAATATCTACACCGCTATCTGTATAAACATGGAAATATCTACACCGCCATCTGTATAAACATGGAAATATCTACAATGCCATCTGTATAAACATGGAAATATCTACACCGCGATCTGTATAAACATGGAAATATCTACACCGCGATCTGTATAAACATGGAAATATCTACACCGCTATCTGTATAAACATGGAAATATCCACAGCTATCTCTATGAACATGTAAATATCTACACCGCCATCTGTATAAACATGGAAATACCTACAAAGTCATCTGTATAAACATGGAAATATCTACAAAGCCATCTGTATAAACATGGAAATATCTACACAGCCATCTGTATATACATGGAAATATCTACACCGCTATCTGTATAAACATGGTAATATCCACACCGCCATCTATATAAACATGGAAATATCTACACCGCCATCTGTATAAACATGGAAATATCTACAATGCCATCTATAGAAAGATGGAAATATCTACACCGCAATCTGTCTAAACATGGAAATATCTACACCGATATCTGTAAAAACTTGGAAATATCTACACCGCTATCTGTATAAACATGGAAATATCTACACTGAGATCGGTATAAACATGGAAATACCTACACCGCGATCTGTATAAACATGGAAATATCTACACCGTTATCTGTATAAACATGGAAATATGTACACCGCTATCTGTATAAATATGGAAATATCTACACAGCTATCTCTATAAACATGGAAATATCTACACCGCCATCTGTATAAACATGGAAATACCTACAAAGTCATCTGTATAAACATGGAAATATCTACAAAGCCATCTGTATAAACATGGAAATATCTACACTGCCATCTGTATATACATGGAAATATCTACACCGCAATCTGTATAAACATGGAAATAACTACACCGCTATTTGTATAAACAAGGAAATATCTACACCATGATCTGTATAAACATGGCAATATTTACACCGCTATCTGTATAAACATGGAAATTTCTACACCGTTATCTGTATAAATATGGAAATATCTACACCGCTTTCTCTATAAACATGGAAATATCTGCACCGCCATCTGTATAAACATGGCAATACCTATACAGTCATCTGTGTAAACATGGAAATATCTACACCACCATCTGTATAAACATGGAAATATCTACAATGCCATCTGTATACACATGGAAATATGTACACGGCAATCTGTGTATAGATGGAAACATCAACACCGCCATCTGTAAAAACTTGGAAATATCTACACTGCTATCTCTATAAACATGGAAATATCTACACTGCGGTCTGCATAAACATGGAAATATCTACACCGGTATCTGTATAAACATGGAAATATCTACACCATGATCTGTATAAACATGGAAATATATACACCGCTATCTGTATAAACATGGAAATATCTGCACCGCTATCTCTATAGACATGGAAATATCTACAAAGCCATCTGTATAAACATGGAAATACCTACACAGTCATGTGTAGGAACATGGAAATATCTACACTGCCATCTGTATAAACCTAGAAATATCTACACAGCCCTCTGTATAAATATGGAGATATCTGCATAGGCATCTGTATAAACATGGAAATATCTACCCCGCTATCTGTATAAACATGGAAATACCTACACCGCTGTCTCTATAAACATGGAAATATGTACACCGCTATGTATATAAACATGGAAATATCTCCACTGCTGTCTGTATAAACATGGAAATATCTCCACCGTTATCTGTATAAACATGGAAATATCTACAGCGCCATCTCTATAAACATTGAAATATCTACACTGCCATCTGTAAAAACATGGAAATATCTACACAGTCATCTGAATAAACATGGAAATATCTACACCACCATCTGTATAAACATGGAAATACCTACAATACCATCTGTATATACATGGAAATATCTACACACACATCTGTATAAATATGGAAATATCTACACCTCCATCTGTATAAACATGGAAATATCTACACTGCCATCTGTATAAAGATGGAAATATCTACACCGCTATCTCTATAAATATGGAAATATCTACACCGCCATCTCTATAAACATGAAAATATCTACACTGCTATCTCCATAAAGATGGAAGTATCTACTCCGCCATGTGTATAAACACGGAAATATCTACACCACCATCTGTGTAAACATGGAAATATCTACACCGCTCTCTGTATAAACATGGAAATATCTACACCACCATCTGCATGTCCATGGAAATATCTACGCCGCCATCTGTTTAAACATGGATATATCTACACGACCATCTGTGTATAGATGGAAATATCAACACCGCCATCTGTACAAACATGGAAATATCTACACCGCTATCTCTATAAACATGGAAATATGTGCACTGCCATCTGTAAAAACATGGAAATACCTATACAGTCATCTGTATAAACATGGAAATATCTACAATGCCATCTGTATACACATGGAAATATTTACACAGCCATCTGTATAAACATGTAAATATCTACACTGCTATATCTATAAACATGGAAATATCTACACCGCCATCTCTATAAACATGAAAATATCTACACTGCCATCTCCATAAACATGGAACTAACTACTCTGCCATCTGTATAAACATGGAAACATCTACACCGCCATCTGTGTGAATAAGGAAATATCTACAATGCCATCTGTATAAAGATATAAATATCTGCACCGCGAGCTGTATAAACATGGAAATATCTACATCGCTATCTGTATAAACGTGGAAATACCAACACCGCTATCGGTATCAACATGGAAATATCTACAACGCCATCTATATAAACATGGAAATGTCTACACCGCTATGTCTATAAACATGGAAATACCTACACCGCTATCTCTGTAAACATGGAAATGTCTACACCGCTATCTGTATAAACATGGAAATATCTACCCCGCTATCTGTATAAACATGGAAATATCTACACCGCGATCTGTATAAACATGGAAATATGTACACCGCGATCTGTATAAACATGGAAATATCTTCACCACGATCTGTATAAACATGGAAATATCTACACCGCTATCTGTATAAACATGGAAATATCTACACCGCCATCTGTATAAACATGGAAATATCTACAATGCCATCTGTATAAACATGGAAATATCTACACCGCGATCTGTATAAACATGGAAATAACTACACCGCGATCTGTATTAACATGGAAATATCTACACCGCTATCTGTATAAACATGGAAATATCTACACAGCTATCTCTATATACATGGAAATATCTACACCGCCATCTGTATAAACATGGAAATACCTACAAAGTCATCTGTATAAACATGGAAATATCTACAAAGCCATCTGTATAAACATGGAAATATCTACACAGCCATCTGTATATACATGGAAATATCTACACCGCTATCTGTATAAACATGGAAATAACTACACGGCTATTTGTATAAACAAGGAAATATCTACACCATGATCTGTATAAACATGGCAATATTTACACCGCTATCTGTATAAACATGGAAATTTCTACACCGTTATCTGTATAAATATGGAAATATCTACACCGCTATCTCTATATACATGGAAATATCTACACCGTCATCTGTATAAACATGGAAATACCTATACAGTCATCTGTGTCAACATGGAAATATCTACACCACCATCTGTATAAACATGGAAATATCTACAATGCCATCTGTATACACATGGAAATACCTACACGGCAATCTGTGTATAGATGGAAACATCAACACCGCCATCTGTAAAAACTTGGAAATATCTACACTGCTATCCCTATAAACATGGAAATATCTACACTGCGGTCTGTATAAACATGGAAATATCTACACCGGTATCTGTATAAACATGGAAATATCTACACCATGATCTGTATAAACATGGAAATATATACACCGCTATCTGTAAAACATGGAAGTATCTGCACCGCTATCTCTATAGACATGGAAATATCTACAAAGCCATCTGTATAAACATGGAAATATCTACACAGCCATCTGTATATACATGGAAATATCTACAACGCTATCTGTATAAACATGGTAATATCTACACCGCCATCTATATAAACATGGAAATATACACACCGCCATCTGTATAAACATGGAAATATCTACTATGCCATCTGTAGAAAGATGGAAATATCTACACCGCAATCTGTGTAAACATGGAAATATCTACACCGATACCTGTAAAAACATGGAAATATCTACACCGCTATCTGTATAAACATGGAAATATCTACACCGTGATCTGTTTAAACATGGAAATATCTACACGGCCATCTGTGTATAGATGGAAATATCAAAACCGCCATCTGTACAAACATGGAAATATCTACACCGCTATCTCTATAAACATGGAAATGTCTGCACTGCCATCTGTAAAAACATGGAAATACCTATACAGTCATCTGTATAAACATGGAAATATCTACAATGCCATCTGTATACACATGGAAATATCTAAACAGCCAGCTGTATAAATATGTAAATATCTACACCGCTATCTCTATAAACATGGAAATACCTACACCGCTATCTCTATAAACATGGAAATATCTACACCGCGATCTGTATAAACATGGAAATATCTACACCGCGATCTGTATAAACATGGAAATATCTTCACCGCGATCTGTATAAACATGGAAATATCTACACCGCTATCTGTATAAACATGGAAATATCTACACCGCCATCTGTATAAACATGGAAATATCTACAATGCCATCTGTATAAACATGGAAATATCTACACCGCGATCTGTATAAACATGGAAATATCTACACCGCGATCTGTATAAACATGGAAATATCTACACCGCTATCTGTATAAACATGGAAATATCCACAGCTATCTCTATGAACATGTAAATATCTACACCGCCATCTGTATAAACATGGAAATACCTACAAAGTCATCTGTATAAACATGGAAATATCTACAAAGCCATCTGTATAAACATGGAAATATCTACACAGCCATCTGTATATACATGGAAATATCTACACCGCTATCTGTATAAACATGGTAATATCCACACCGCCATCTATATAAACATGGAAATATCTACACCGCCATCTGTATAAACATGGAAATATCTACAATGCCATCTATAGAAAGATGGAAATATCTACACCGCAATCTGTCTAAACATGGAAATATCTAAACCGATATCTGTAAAAACTTGGAAATATCTACACCGCTATCTGTATAAACATGGAAATATCTACACTGAGATCGGTATAAACATGGAAATACCTACACCGCGATCTGTATAAACATGGAAATATCTACACCGTTATCTGTATAAACATGGAAATATGTACACCGCTATCTGTATAAATATGGAAATATCTACACAGCTATCTCTATAAACATGGAAATATCTACACCGCCATCTGTATAAACATGGAAATACCTACAAAGTCATCTGTATAAACATGGAAATATCTACAAAGCCATCTGTATAAACATGGAAATATCTACACTGCCATCTGTATATACATGGAAATATCTACACCGCAATCTGTATAAACATGGAAATAACTACACCGCTATTTGTATAAACAAGGAAATATCTACACCATGATCTGTATAAACATGGCAATATTTACACCGCTATCTGTATAAACATGGAAATTTCTACACCGTTATCTGTATAAATATGGAAATATCTACACCGCTATCTCTATAAACATGGAAATATCTGCACCGCCATCTGTAAAAACATGGAAATATCTACAATGCCATCTGTATACACATGGAAATATGTACACGGCAATCTGTGTATAGATGGAAACATCAACACCGCCATCTGTAAAAACTTGGAAATATCTACACTGCTATCTCTATAAACATGGAAATATCTACACTGCGGTCTGCATAAACATGGAAATATCTACGCCGGTATCTGTATAAACATGGAAATATCTACACCATGATCTGTATAAACATGGAAATATATACACCGCTATCTGTATAAACATGGAAATATCTGCACCGCTATCTCTATAGACATGGAAATATCTACAAAGCCATCTGTATAAACATGGAAATACCTACACAGTCATGTGTAGGAACATGGAAATATCTACACTGCCATCTGTATAAACCTAGAAATATCTACACAGCCCTCTGTATAAATATGGAGATATCTGCATAGGCATCTGTATAAACATGGAAATATCTACCCCGCTATCTGTATAAACATGGAAATACCTACACCGCTGTCTCTATAAACATGGAAATATGTACACCGCTATGTATATAAACATGGAAATATCTCCACTGCTGTCTGTAGAAACATGGAAATATCTCCACCGTTATCTGTATAAACATGGAAATATCTACAGCGCCATCTCTATAAACATTGAAATATCTACACTTCCATCTGTAAAAACATGGAAATATCTACACAGTCATCTGAATAAACATGGAAATATCTACACCACCATCTGTATAAACATGGAAATACCTACAATACCATCTGTATATACATGGAAATATCTACACACACATCTGTATAAATATGGAAATATCTACACCTCCATCTGTATAAACATGGAAATATCTACACTGCCATCTGTATAAAGATGGAAATATCTACACCGCTATCTCTATAAATATGGAAATATCTACACCGCCATCTCTATAAACATGAAAATATCTACACTGCTATCTCCATAAAGATGGAAGTATCTACTCCGCCATGTGTATAAACACGGAAATATCTACACCACCATCTGTGTAAACATGGAAATATCTACACCGCTCTCTGTATAAACATGGAAATATCTACACCACCATCTGCATGTCCATGGAAATATCTACGCCGCCATCTGTTTAAACATGGATATATCTACACGACCATCTGTGTATAGATGGAAATATCAACACCGCCATCTGTACAAACATGGAAATATCTACACCGCTATCTCTATAAACATGGAAATATGTGCACTGCCATCTGTAAAAACATGGAAATACCTATACAGTCATCTGTATAAACATGGAAATATCTACAATGCCATCTGTATACACATGGAAATATTTACACAGCCATCTGTATAAACATGTAAATATCTACACTGCTATATCTATAAACATGGAAATATCTACACCGCCATCTCTATAAACATGAAAATATCTACACTGCCATCTCCATAAACATGGAACTAACTACTCTGCCATCTGTATAAACATGGAAACATCTACACCGCCATCTGTGTGAATAAGGAAATATCTACAATGCCATCTGTATAAAGATATAAATATCTGCACCGCGAGCTGTATAAACATGGAAATATCTACATCGCTATCTGTATAAACGTGGAAATACCAACACCGCTATCGGTATCAACATGGAAATATCTACAACGCCATCTATATAAACATGGAAATGTCTACACCGCTATGTCTATAAACATGGAAATATCTACACCGCTATCTGTATAAACATGGAAATATCTACACCGCCATCTGTATAAACATGGAAATATCTACAATGCCATCTGTATAAACATGGAAATATCTACACCGCGATCTGTATAAACATGGAAATAACTACACCGCGATCTGTATTAACATGGAAATATCTACACCGCTATCTGTATAAACATGGAAATATCTACACAGCTATCTCTATATACATGGAAATATCTACACCGCCATCTGTATAAACATGGAAATACCTACAAAGTCATCTGTATAAACATGGAAATATCTACAAAGCCATCTGTATAAACATGGAAATATCTACACAGCCATCTGTATATACATGGAAATATCTACACCGCTATCTGTATAAACATGGAAATAACTACACGGCTATTTGTATAAACAAGGAAATATCTACACCATGATCTGTATAAACATGGCAATATTTACACCGCTATCTGTATAAACATGGAAATTTCTACACCGTTATCTGTATAAATATGGAAATATCTACACCGCTATCTCTATATACATGGAAATATCTACACCGCCATCTGTATAAACATGGAAATACCTATACAGTCATCTGTGTCAACATGGAAATATCTACACCACCATCTGTATAAACATGGAAATATCTACAATGCCATCTGTATACACATGGAAATACCTACACGGCAATCTGTGTATAGATGGAAACATCAACACCGCCATCTGTAAAAACTTGGAAATATCTACACTGCTATCCCTATAAACATGGAAATATCTACACTGCGGTCTGTATAAACATGGAAATATCTACACCGGTATCTGTAGAAACATGGAAATATCTACACCATGATCTGTATAAACATGGAAATATATACACCGCTATCTGTAAAACATGGAAGTATCTGCACCGCTATCTCTATAGACATGGAAATATCTACAAAGCCATCTGTATAAACATGGAAATATCTACACAGCCATCTGTATATACATGGAAATATCTACAACGCTATCTGTATAAACATGGTAATATCTACACCGCCATCTATATAAACATGGAAATATACACACCGCCATCTGTATAAACATGGAAATATCTACTATGCCATCTGTAGAAAGATGGAAAAATCTACACCGCAATCTGTGTAAACATGGAAATATCTACACCGATACCTGTAAAAACATGGAAATATCTACACCGCTATCTGTATAAACATGGAAATATCTACACCGTGATCTGTTTAAACATGGAAATATCTACACGGCCATCTGTGTATAGATGGAAATATCAAAACCGCCATCTGTACAAACATGGAAATATCTACACCGCTATCTCTATAAACATGGAAATGTGTGCACTGCCATCTGTAAAAACATGGAAATACCTATACAGTCATCTGTATAAACATGGAAATATCTACAATGCCATCTGTATACACATGGAAATATCTAAACAGCCATCTGTATAAATATGTAAATATCTACACCGCTATCTCTATAAACATGGAAATACCTACACCGCTATCTCTATAAACATGGAAATATCTACACCGCGATCTGTATAAACATGGAAATATGTTCACCGCGATCTGTATAAACATGGAAATATCTACACCGCTATCTGTATAAACATGGAAATATCTACACCGCCATCTGTATAAACATGGAAATATCTACAATGCCATCTGTATAAACATGGAAATATCTACACCGCGATCTGTATAAACATGGAAATATCTACACCGCGATCTGTATAAACATGGAAATATCTACACCGCTATCTGTATAAACATGGAAATATCCACAGCTATCTCTATGAACATGTAAATATCTACACCGCCATCTGTATAAACATGGAAATACCTACAAAGTCATCTGTATAAACATGGAAATATCTACAAAGCCATCTGTATAAACATGGAAATATCTACACAGCCATCTGTATATACATGGAAATATCTACACCGCTATCTGTATAAACATGGTAATATCCACACCGCCATCTATATAAACATGGAAATATCTACACCGCCATCTGTATAAACATGGAAATATCTACAATGCCATCTATAGAAAGATGGAAATATCTACACCGCAATCTGTCTAAAGATGGAAATATCTACACCGATATCTGTAAAAACTTGGAAATATCTACACCGCTATCTGTATAAACATGGAAATATCTACACTGAGATCTGTATAAACATGGAAATACCTACACCGCGATCTGTATAAACATGGAAATATCTACACCGTTATCTGTATAAACATGGAAATATGTACACCGCTATCTGTATAAATATGGAAATATCTACACAGCTATCTCTATAAACATGGAAATATCTACACCGCCATCTGTATAAACATGGAAATACCTACAAAGTCATCTGTATAAACATGGAAATATCTACAAAGCCATCTGTATAAACATGGAAATATCTACACTGCCATCTGTATATACATGGAAATATCTACACCGCAATCTGTATAAACATGGAAATAACTACACCGCTATTTGTATAAACAAGGAAATATCTACACCATGATCTGTATAAACATGGCAATATTTACACCGCTATCTGTATAAACATGGAAATTTCTACACCGTTATCTGTATAAATATGGAAATATCTACACCGCTATCTCTATAAACATGGAAATATCTGCACCGCCATCTGTATAAACATGGCAATACCTATACAGTCATCTGTGTAAACATGGAAATATCTACACCACCATCTGTATAAACATGGAAATATCTACAATGCCATCTGTATACACATGGAAATATGTACACGGCAATCTGTGTATAGATGGAAACATCAACACCGCCAGCTGTAAAAACTTGGAAATATCTACACTGCTATCTCTATAAACATGGAAATATCTACACTGCGGTCTGTATAAACATGGAAATATCTACACCGGTATCTGTATAAACATGGAAATATCTACACCATGATCTGTATAAACATGGAAATATATACACCGCTATCTGTATAAACATGGAAATATCTGCACCGCTATCTCTATAGACATGGAAATATCTACAAAGCCATCTGTATAAACATGGAAATACCTACACAGTCATGTGTAGGAACATGGAAATATCTACACTGCCATCTGTATAAACCTAGAAATATCTACACAGCCCTCTGTATAAATATGGAGATATCTGCATAGGCATCTGTATAAACATGGAAATATCTACCCCGCTATCTGTATAAACATGGAAATACCTACACCGCTGTCTCTATAAACATGGAAATATGTACACCGCTATGTATATAAACATGGAAATATCTCCACTGCTGTCTGTATAAACATGGAAATATCTCCACCGTTATCTGTATAAACATGGAAATATCTACAGCGCCATCTCTATAAACATTGAAATATCTACACTGCCATCTGTAAAAACATGGAAATATCTACACAGTCATCTGAATAAACATGGAAATATCTACACCACCATCTGTATAAACATGGAAATACCTACAAAACCATCTGTATATACATGGAAATATCTACACACACATCTGTATAAATATGGAAATATCTACACCTCCATCTGTATAAACATGGAAATATCTACACTGCCATCTGTATAAAGATGGAAATATCTACACCGCTATCTCTATAAATATGGAAATATCTACACCGCCATCTCTATAAACATGAAAATATCTACACTGCTATCTCCATAAAGATGGAAGTATCTACTCCGCCATGTGTATAAACACGGAAATATCTACACCACCATCTGTGTAAACATGGAAATATCTACACCGCTCTCTGTATAAACATGGAAATATCTACACCACCATCTGCATGTCCATGGAAATATCTACGCCGCCATCTGTTTAAACATGGATATATCTACACGACCATCTGTGTATAGATGGAAATATCAACACCGCCATCTGTACAAACATGGAAATATCTACACCGCTATCTCTATAAACATGGAAATATGTGCACTGCCATCTGTAAAAACATGGAAATACCTATACAGTCATCTGTATAAACATGGAAATATCTACAATGCCATCTGTATACACATGGAAATATTTACACAGCCATCTGTATAAACATGTAAATATCTACACTGCTATATCTATAAACATGGAAATATCTACACCGCCATCTCTATAAACATGAAAATATCTACACTGCCATCTCCATAAACATGGAACTAACTACTCTGCCATCTGTATAAACATGGAAACATCTACACCGCCATCTGTGTGAATAAGGAAATATCTACAATGCCATCTGTATAAAGATATAAATATCTGCACCGCGAGCTGTATAAACATGGAAATATCTACATCGCTATCTGTATAAACGTGGAAATACCAACACCGCTATCGGTATCAACATGGAAATATCTACAACGCCATCTATATAAACATGGAAATGTCTACACCGCTATGTCTATAAACATGGAAATATCTACACCGCTATCTGTATAAACATGGAAATATCTACACCGCCATCTGTATAAACATGGAAATATCTACAATGCCATCTGTATAAACATGGAAATATCTACACCGCGATCTGTATAAACATGGAAATAACTACACCGCGATCTGTATTAACATGGAAATATCTACACCGCTATCTGTATAAACATGGAAATATCTACACAGCTATCTCTATATACATGGAAATATCTACACCGCCATCTGTATAAACATGGAAATACCTACAAAGTCATCTGTATAAACATGGAAATATCTACAAAGCCATCTGTATAAACATGGAAATATCTACACAGCCATCTGTATATACATGGAAATATCTACACCGCTATCTGTATAAACATGGAAATAACTACACGGCTATTTGTATAAACAAGGAAATATCTACACCATGATCTGTATAAACATGGCAATATTTACACCGCTATCTGTATAAACATGGAAATTTCTACACCGTTATCTGTATAAATATGGAAATATCTACACCGCTATCTCTATATACATGGAAATATCTACACCGCCATCTGTATAAACATGGAAATACCTATACAGTCATCTGTGTCAACATGGAAATATCTACACCACCATCTGTATAAACATGGAAATATCTACAATGCCATCTGTATACACATGGAAATACCTACACGGCAATCTGTGTATAGATGGAAACATCAACACCGCCATCTGTAAAAACTTGGAAATATCTACACTGCTATCCCTATAAACATGGAAATATCTACACTGCGGTCTGTATAAACATGGAAATATCTACACCGGTATCTGTAGAAACATGGAAATATCTACACCATGATCTGTATAAACATGGAAATATATACACCGCTATCTGTAAAACATGGAAGTATCTGCACCGCTATCTCTATAGACATGGAAATATCTACAAAGCCATCTGTATAAACATGGAAATATCTACACAGCCATCTGTATATACATGGAAATATCTACAACGCTATCTGTATAAACATGGTAATATCTACACCGCCATCTATATAAACATGGAAATATACACACCGCCATCTGTATAAACATGGAAATATCTACTATGCCATCTGTAGAAAGATGGAAAAATCTACACCGCAATCTGTGTAAACATGGAAATATCTACACCGATACCTGTAAAAACATGGAAATATCTACACCGCTATCTGTATAAACATGGAAATATCTACACCGTGATCTGTTTAAACATGGAAATATCTACACGGCCATCTGTGTATAGATGGAAATATCAAAACCGCCATCTGTACAAACATGGAAATATCTACACCGCTATCTCTATAAACATGGAAATGTGTGCACTGCCATCTGTAAAAACATGGAAATACCTATACAGTCATCTGTATAAACATGGAAATATCTACAATGCCATCTGTATACACATGGAAATATCTAAACAGCCATCTGTATAAATATGTAAATATCTACACCGCTATCTCTATAAACATGGAAATACCTACACCGCTATCTCTATAAACATGGAAATATCTACACCGCGATCTGTATAAACATGGAAATATCTTCACCGCGATCTGTATAAACATGGAAATATCTACACCGCTATCTGTATATACATGGAAATATCTACACCGCCATCTGTATAAACATGGAAATATCTACAATGCCATCTGTATAAACATGGAAATATCTACACCGCGATCTGTATAAACATGGAAATATCTACACCGCGATCTGTATAAACATGGAAATATCTACACCGCTATCTGTATAAACATGGAAATATCCACAGCTATCTCTATGAACATGTAAATATCTACACCGCCATCTGTATAAACATGGAAATACCTACAAAGTCATCTGTGTAAACATGGAAATATCTACAAAGCCATCTGTATAAACATGGAAATATCTACACAGCCATCTGTATATACATGGAAATATCTACACCGCTATCTGTATAAACATGGTAATATCCACACCGCCATCTATATAAACATGGAAATATCTACACCGCCATCTGTATAAACATGGAAATATCTACAATGCCATCTATAGAAAGATGGAAATATCTACACCGCAATCTGTCTAAAGATGGAAATATCTACACCGATATCTGTAAAAACTTGGAAATATCTACACCGCTATCTGTATAAACATGGAAATATCTACACTGAGATCTGTATAAACATGGAAATACCTACACCGCGATCTGTATAAACATGGAAATATCTACACCGTTATCTGTATAAACATGGAAATATGTACACCGCTATCTGTATAAATATGGAAATATCTACACAGCTATCTCTATAAACATGGAAATATCTACACCGCCATCTGTATAAACATGGAAATACCTACAAAGTCATCTGTATAAACATGGAAATATCTACAAAGCCATCTGTATAAACATGGAAATATCTACACTGCCATCTGTATATACATGGAAATATCTACACCGCAATCTGTATAAACATGGAAATAACTACACCGCTATTTGTATAAACAAGGAAATATCTACACCATGATCTGTATAAACATGGCGATATTTACACCGCTATCTGTATAAACATGGAAATTTCTACACCGTTATCTGTATAAATATGGAAATATCTACACCGCTATCTCTATAAACATGGAAATATCTGCACCGCCATCTGTATAAACATGGCAATACCTATACAGTCATCTGTGTAAACATGGAAATATCTACACCACCATCTGTATAAACATGGAAATATCTACAATGCCATCTGTATACACATGGAAATATGTACACGGCAATCTGTGTATAGATGGAAACATCAACACCGCCAGCTGTAAAAACTTGGAAATATCTACACTGCTATCTCTATAAACATGGAAATATCTACACTGCGGTCTGTATAAACATGGAAATATCTACACCGGTATCTGTATAAACATGGAAATATCTACACCATGATCTGTATAAACATGGAAATATATACACCGCTATCTGTATAAACATGGAAATATCTGCACCGCTATCTCTATAGACATGGAAATATCTACAAAGCCATCTGTATAAACATGGAAATACCTACACAGTCATGTGTAGGAACATGGAAATATCTACACTGCCATCTGTATAAACCTAGAAATATCTACACAGCCCTCTGTATAAATATGGAGATATCTGCATAGGCATCTGTATAAACATGGAAATATCTACCCCGCTATCTGTATAAACATGGAAATACCTACACCGCTGTCTCTATAAACATGGAAATATGTACACCGCTATGTATATATACATGGAAATATCTCCACTGCTGTCTGTATAAACATGGAAATATCTCCACCGTTATCTGTATAAACATGGAAATATCTACAGCGCCATCTCTATAAACATTGAAATATCTACACTGCCATCTGTAAAAACATGGAAATATCTACACAGTCATCTGAATAAACATGGAAATATCTACACCACCATCTGTATAAACATGGAAATACCTACAATACCATCTGTATATACATGGAAATATCTACACACACATCTGTATAAATATGGAAATATCTACACCTCCATCTGTATAAACATGGAAATATCTACACTGCCATCTGTATAAAGATGGAAATATCTACACCGCTATCTCTATAAATATGGAAATATCTACACCGCCATCTCTATAAACATGAAAATATCTACACTGCTATCTCCATAAAGATGGAAGTATCTACTCCGCCATGTGTATAAACACGGAAATATCTACACCACCATCTGTGTAAACATGGAAATATCTACACCGCTCTCTGTATAAACATGGAAATATCTACACCACCATCTGCATGTCCATGGAAATATCTACGCCGCCATCTGTTTAAACATGGATATATCTACACGACCATCTGTGTATAGATGGAAATATCAACACCGCCATCTGTACAAACATGGAAATATCTACACCGCTATCTCTATAAACATGGAAATATGTGCACTGCCATCTGTAAAAACATGGAAATACCTATACAGTCATCTGTATAAACATGGAAATATCTACAATGCCATCTGTATACACATGGAAATATTTACACAGCCATCTGTATAAACATGTAAATATCTACACTGCTATATCTATAAACATGGAAATATCTACACCGCCATCTCTATAAACATGAAAATATCTACACTGCCATCTCCATAAACATGGAACTAACTACTCTGCCATCTGTATAAACATGGAAACATCTACACCGCCATCTGTGTGAATAAGGAAATATCTACAATGCCATCTGTATAAAGATATAAATATCTGCACCGCGAGCTGTATAAACATGGAAATATCTACATCGCTATCTGTATAAACGTGGAAATACCAACACCGCTATCGGTATCAACATGGAAATATCTACAACGCCATCTATATAAACATGGAAATGTCTACACCGCTATGTCTATAAACATGGAAATACCTACACCGCTATCTCTATAAACATGGAAATGTCTACACCGCTATCTGTATAAACATGGAAATATCTACCCCGCTATCTGTATAAACATGGAAATATCTACACCGCGATCTGTATAAACATGGAAATATGTACACCGCGATCTGTATAAACATGGAAATATCTTCACCACGATCTGTATAAACATGGAAATATCTACACCGCTATCTGTATAAACATGGAAATATCTACACCGCCATCTGTATAAACATGGAAATATCTACAATGCCATCTGTATAAACATGGAAATATCTACACCGCGATCTGTATAAACATGGAAATAACTACACCGCGATCTGTATTAACATGGAAATATCTACACCGCTATCTGTATAAACATGGAAATATCTACACAGCTATCTCTATATACATGGAAATATCTACACCGCCATCTGTATAAACATGGAAATACCTACAAAGTCATCTGTATAAACATGGAAATATCTACAAAGCCATCTGTATAAACATGGAAATATCTACACAGCCATCTGTATATACATGGAAATATCTACACCGCTATCTGTATAAACATGGAAATAACTACACGGCTATTTGTATAAACAAGGAAATATCTACACCATGATCTGTATAAACATGGCAATATTTACACCGCTATCTGTATAAACATGGAAATTTCTACACCGTTATCTGTATAAATATGGAAATATCTACACCGCTATCTCTATATACATGGAAATATCTACACCGCCATCTGTATAAACATGGAAATACCTATACAGTCATCTGTGTAAACATGGAAATATCTACACCACCATCTGTATAAACATGGAAATATCTACAATGCCATCTGTATACACATGGAAATACCTACACGGCAATCTGTGTATAGATGGAAACATCAACACCGCCATCTGTAAAAACTTGGAAATATCTACACTGCTATCCCTATAAACATGGAAATATCTACACTGCGGTCTGTATAAACATGGAAATATCTACACCGGTATCTGTAGAAACATGGAAATATCTACACCATGATCTGTATAAACATGGAAATATATACACCGCTATCTGTAAAACATGGAAGTATCTGCACCGCTATCTCTATAGACATGGAAATATCTACAAAGCCATCTGTATAAACATGGAAATATCTACACAGCCATCTGTATATACATGGAAATATCTACAACGCTATCTGTATAAACATGGTAATATCTACACCGCCATCTATATAAACATGGAAATATACACACCGCCATCTGTATAAACATGGAAATATCTACTATGCCATCTGTAGAAAGATGGAAAAATCTACACCGCAATCTGTGTAAACATGGAAATATCTACACCGATACCTGTAAAAACATGGAAATATCTACACCGCTATCTGTATAAACATGGAAATATCTACACCGTGATCTGTTTAAACATGGAAATATCTACACGGCCATCTGTGTATAGATGGAAATATCAAAACCGCCATCTGTACAAACATGGAAATATCTACACCGCTATCTCTATAAACATGGAAATGTGTGCACTGCCATCTGTAAAAACATGGAAATACCTATACAGTCATCTGTATAAACATGGAAATATCTACAATGCCATCTGTATACACATGGAAATATCTAAACAGCCATCTGTATAAATATGTAAATATCTACACCGCTATCTCTATAAACATGGAAATACCTACACCGCTATCTCTATAAACATGGAAATATCTACACCGCGATCTGTATAAACATGGAAATATCTTCACCGCGATCTGTATAAACATGGAAATATCTACACCGCTATCTGTATATACATGGAAATATCTACACCGCCATCTGTATAAACATGGAAATATCTACAATGCCATCTGTATAAACATGGAAATATCTACACCGCGATCTGTATAAACATGGAAATATCTACACCGCGATCTGTATAAACATGGAAATATCTACACCGCTATCTGTATAAACATGGAAATATCCACAGCTATCTCTATGAACATGTAAATATCTACACCGCCATCTGTATAAACATGGAAATACCTACAAAGTCATCTGTGTAAACATGGAAATATCTACAAAGCCATCTGTATAAACATGGAAATATCTACACAGCCATCTGTATATACATGGAAATATCTACACCGCTATCTGTATAAACATGGTAATATCCACACCGCCATCTATATAAACATGGAAATATCTACACCGCCATCTGTATAAACATGGAAATATCTACAATGCCATCTATAGAAAGATGGAAATATCTACACCGCAATCTGTCTAAAGATGGAAATATCTACACCGATATCTGTAAAAACTTGGAAATATCTACACCGCTATCTGTATAAACATGGAAATATCTACACTGAGATCTGTATAAACATGGAAATACCTACACCGCGATCTGTATAAACATGGAAATATCTACACCGTTATCTGTATAAACATGGAAATATGTACACCGCTATCTGTATAAATATGGAAATATCTACACAGCTATCTCTATAAACATGGAAATATCTACACCGCCATCTGTATAAACATGGAAATACCTACAAAGTCATCTGTATAAACATGGAAATATCTACAAAGCCATCTGTATAAACATGGAAATATCTACACTGCCATCTGTATATACATGGAAATATCTACACCGCAATCTGTATAAACATGGAAATAACTACACCGCTATTTGTATAAACAAGGAAATATCTACACCATGATCTGTATAAACATGGCGATATTTACACCGCTATCTGTATAAACATGGAAATTTCTACACCGTTATCTGTATAAATATGGAAATATCTACACCGCTATCTCTATAAACATGGAAATATCTGCACCGCCATCTGTATAAACATGGCAATACCTATACAGTCATCTGTGTAAACATGGAAATATCTACACCACCATCTGTATAAACATGGAAATATCTACAATGCCATCTGTATACACATGGAAATATGTACACGGCAATCTGTGTATAGATGGAAACATCAACACCGCCAGCTGTAAAAACTTGGAAATATCTACACTGCTATCTCTATAAACATGGAAATATCTACACTGCGGTCTGTATAAACATGGAAATATCTACACCGGTATCTGTATAAACATGGAAATATCTACACCATGATCTGTATAAACATGGAAATATATACACCGCTATCTGTATAAACATGGAAATATCTGCACCGCTATCTCTATAGACATGGAAATATCTACAAAGCCATCTGTATAAACATGGAAATACCTACACAGTCATGTGTAGGAACATGGAAATATCTACACTGCCATCTGTATAAACCTAGAAATATCTACACAGCCCTCTGTATAAATATGGAGATATCTGCATAGGCATCTGTATAAACATGGAAATATCTACCCCGCTATCTGTATAAACATGGAAATACCTACACCGCTGTCTCTATAAACATGGAAATATGTACACCGCTATGTATATATACATGGAAATATCTCCACTGCTGTCTGTATAAACATGGAAATATCTCCACCGTTATCTGTATAAACATGGAAATATCTACAGCGCCATCTCTATAAACATTGAAATATCTACACTGCCATCTGTAAAAACATGGAAATATCTACACAGTCATCTGAATAAACATGGAAATATCTACACCACCATCTGTATAAACATGGAAATACCTACAATACCATCTGTATATACATGGAAATATCTACACACACATCTGTATAAATATGGAAATATCTACACCTCCATCTGTATAAACATGGAAATATCTACACTGCCATCTGTATAAAGATGGAAATATCTACACCGCTATCTCTATAAATATGGAAATATCTACACCGCCATCTCTATAAACATGAAAATATCTACACTGCTATCTCCATAAAGATGGAAGTATCTACTCCGCCATGTGTATAAACACGGAAATATCTACACCACCATCTGTGTAAACATGGAAATATCTACACCGCTCTCTGTATAAACATGGAAATATCTACACCACCATCTGCATGTCCATGGAAATATCTACGCCGCCATCTGTTTAAACATGGATATATCTACACGACCATCTGTGTATAGATGGAAATATCAACACCGCCATCTGTACAAACATGGAAATATCTACACCGCTATCTCTATAAACATGGAAATATGTGCACTGCCATCTGTAAAAACATGGAAATACCTATACAGTCATCTGTATAAACATGGAAATATCTACAATGCCATCTGTATACACATGGAAATATTTACACAGCCATCTGTATAAACATGTAAATATCTACACTGCTATATCTATAAACATGGAAATATCTACACCGCCATCTCTATAAACATGAAAATATCTACACTGCCATCTCCATAAACATGGAACTAACTACTCTGCCATCTGTATAAACATGGAAACATCTACACCGCCATCTGTGTGAATAAGGAAATATCTACAATGCCATCTGTATAAAGATATAAATATCTGCACCGCGAGCTGTATAAACATGGAAATATCTACATCGCTATCTGTATAAACGTGGAAATACCAACACCGCTATCGGTATCAACATGGAAATATCTACAACGCCATCTATATAAACATGGAAATGTCTACACCGCTATGTCTATAAACATGGAAATACCTACACCGCTATCTCTATAAACATGGAAATGTCTACACCGCTATCTGTATAAACATGGAAATATCTACCCCGCTATCTGTATAAACATGGAAATATCTACACCGCGATCTGTATAAACATGGAAATATGTACACCGCGATCTGTATAAACATGGAAATATCTTCACCACGATCTGTATAAACATGGAAATATCTACACCGCTATCTGTATAAACATGGAAATATCTACACCGCCATCTGTATAAACATGGAAATATCTACAATGCCATCTGTATAAACATGGAAATATCTACACCGCGATCTGTATAAACATGGAAATAACTACACCGCGATCTGTATTAACATGGAAATATCTACACCGCTATCTGTATAAACATGGAAATATCTACACAGCTATCTCTATATACATGGAAATATCTACACCGCCATCTGTATAAACATGGAAATACCTACAAAGTCATCTGTATAAACATGGAAATATCTACAAAGCCATCTGTATAAACATGGAAATATCTACACAGCCATCTGTATATACATGGAAATATCTACACCGCTATCTGTATAAACATGGAAATAACTACACGGCTATTTGTATAAACAAGGAAATATCTACACCATGATCTGTATAAACATGGCAATATTTACACCGCTATCTGTATAAACATGGAAATTTCTACACCGTTATCTGTATAAATATGGAAATATCTACACCGCTATCTCTATATACATGGAAATATCTACACCGCCATCTGTATAAACATGGAAATACCTATACAGTCATCTGTGTAAACATGGAAATATCTACACCACCATCTGTATAAACATGGAAATATCTACAATGCCATCTGTATACACATGGAAATACCTACACGGCAATCTGTGTATAGATGGAAACATCAACACCGCCATCTGTAAAAACTTGGAAATATCTACACTGCTATCCCTATAAACATGGAAATATCTACACTGCGGTCTGTATAAACATGGAAATATCTACACCGGTATCTGTATAAACATGGAAATATCTACACCATGATCTGTATAAACATGGAAATATATACACCGCTATCTGTAAAACATGGAAGTATCTGCACCGCTATCTCTATAGACATGGAAATATCTACAAAGCCATCTGTATAAACATGGAAATATCTACACAGCCATCTGTATATACATGGAAATATCTACAACGCTATCTGTATAAACATGGTAATATCTACACCGCCATCTATATAAACATGGAAATATACACACCGCCATCTGTATAAACATGGAAATATCTACTATGCCATCTGTAGAAAGATGGAAATATCTACACCGCAATCTGTGTAAACATGGAAATATCTACACCGATACCTGTAAAAACATGGAAATATCTACACCGCTATCTGTATAAACATGGAAATATCTACACCGTGGTCTGTTTAAACATGGAAATATCTACACGGCCATCTGTGTATAGATGGAAATATCAAAACCGCCATCTGTACAAACATGGAAATATCTACACCGCTATCTCTATAAACATGGAAATGTGTGCACTGCCATCTGTAAAAACATGGAAATACCTATACAGTCATCTGTATAAACATGGAAATATCTACAATGCCATCTGTATACACATGGAAATATCTAAACAGCCATCTGTATAAATATGTAAATATCTACACCGCTATCTCTATAAACATGGAAATACCTACAACGCTATCTCTATAAACATGGAAATATCTACACCGCGATCTGTATAAACATGGAAATATCTACACCGCGATCTGTATAAACATGGAAATATCTTCACCGCGATCTGTATAAACATGGAAATATCTACACCGCTATCTGTATAAACATGGAAATATCTACACCGCCATCTGTATAAACATGGAAATATCTACAATGCCATCTGTATAAACATGGAAATATCTACACCGCGATCTGTATAAACATGGAAATATCTACACCGCGATCTGTATAAACATGGAAATATCTACACCGCTATCTGTATAAACATGGAAATATCCACAGCTATCTCTATGAACATGTAAATATCTACACCGCCATCTGTATAAACATGGAAATACCTACAAAGTCATCTGTATAAACATGGAAATATCTACAAAGCCATCTGTATAAACATGGAAATATCTACACAGCCATCTGTATATACATGGAAATATCTACACCGCTATCTGTATAAACATGGTAATATCCACACCGCCATCTATATAAACATGGAAATATCTACACCGCCATCTGTATAAACATGGAAATATCTACAATGCCATCTATAGAAAGATGGAAATATCTACACCGCAATCTGTCTAAACATGGAAATATCTACACCGATATCTGTAAAAACTTGGAAATATCTACACCGCTATCTGTATAAACATGGAAATATCTACACTGAGATCTGTATAAACATGGAAATACCTACACCGCGATCTGTATAAACATGGAAATATCTACACCGTTATCTGTATAAACATGGAAATATGTACACCGCTATCTGTATAAATATGGAAATATCTACACAGCTATCTCTATAAACATGGAAATATCTACACCGCCATCTGTATAAACATGGAAATACCTACAAAGTCATCTGTATAAACATGGAAATATCTACAAAGCCATCTGTATAAACATGGAAATATCTACACTGCCATCTGTATATACATGGAAATATCTACACCGCAATCTGTATAAACATGGAAATAACTACACCGCTATTTGTATAAACAAGGAAATATCTACACCATGATCTGTATAAACATGGCAATATTTACACCGCTATCTGTATAAACATGGAAATTTCTACACCGTTATCTGTATAAATATGGAAATATCTACACCGCTATCTCTATAAACATGGAAATATCTGCACCGCCATCTGTATAAACATGGCAATACCTATACAGTCATCTGTGTAAACATGGAAATATCTACACCACCATCTGTATAAACATGGAAATATCTACAATGCCATCTGTATACACATGGAAATATGTACACGGCAATCTGTGTATAGATGGAAACATCAACACCGCCAGCTGTAAAAACTTGGAAATATCTACACTGCTATCTCTATAAACATGGAAATATCTACACTGCGGTCTGTATAAACATGGAAATATCTACACCGGTATCTGTATAAACATGGAAATATCTACACCATGATCTGTATAAACATGGAAATATATACACCGCTATCTGTATAAACATGGAAATATCTGCACCGCTATCTCTATAGACATGGAAATATCTACAAAGCCATCTGTATAAACATGGAAATACCTACACAGTCATGTGTAGGAACATGGAAATATCTACACTGCCATCTGTATAAACCTAGAAATATCTACACAGCCCTCTGTATAAATATGGAGATATCTGCATAGGCATCTGTATAAACATGGAAATATCTACCCCGCTATCTGTATAAACATGGAAATACCTACACCGCTGTCTCTATAAACATGGAAATATGTACACCGCTATGTATATATACATGGAAATATCTCCACTGCTGTCTGTATAAACATGGAAATATCTCCACCGTTATCTGTATAAACATGGAAATATCTACAGCGCCATCTCTATAAACATTGAAATATCTACACTGCCATCTGTAAAAACATGGAAATATCTACACAGTCATCTGAATAAACATGGAAATATCTACACCACCATCTGTATAAACATGGAAATACCTACAATACCATCTGTATATACATGGAAATATCTACACACACATCTGTATAAATATGGAAATATCTACACCTCCATCTGTATAAACATGGAAATATCTACACTGCCATCTGTAGAAAGATGGAAATATCTACACCGCTATCTCTATAAATATGGAAATATCTACACCGCCATCTCTATAAACATGAAAATATCTACACTGCTATCTCCATAAAGATGGAAGTATCTACTCCGCCATGTGTATAAACACGGAAATATCTACACCACCATCTGTGTAAACATGGAAATATCTACACCGCTCTCTGTATAAACATGGAAATATCTACACCACCATCTGCATGTCCATGGAAATATCTACGCCGCCATCTGTTTAAACATGGATATATCTACACGACCATCTGTGTATAGATGGAAATATCAACACCGCCATCTGTACAAACATGGAAATATCTACACCGCTATCTCTATAAACATGGAAATATGTGCACTGCCATCTGTAAAAACATGGAAATACCTATACAGTCATCTGTATAAACATGGAAATATCTACAATGCCATCTGTATACACATGGAAATATTTACACAGCCATCTGTATAAACATGTAAATATCTACACTGCTATATCTATAAACATGGAAATATCTACACCGCCATCTCTATAAACATGAAAATATCTACACTGCCATCTCCATAAACATGGAACTAACTACTCTGCCATCTGTATAAACATGGAAACATCTACACCGCCATCTGTGTGAATAAGGAAATATCTACAATGCCATCTGTATAAAGATATAAATATCTGCACCGCGAGCTGTATAAACATGGAAATATCTACATCGCTATCTGTATAAGCGTGGAAATACCAACACCGCTATCGGTATCAACATGGAAATATCTACAACGCCATCTATATAAACATGGAAATGTCTACACCGCTATGTCTATAAACATGGAAATACCTACACCGCTATCTCTGTAAACATGGAAATGTCTACACCGCTATCTGTATAAACATGGAAATATCTACCCCGCTATCTGTATAAACATGGAAATATCTACACCGCGATCTGTATAAACATGGAAATATGTACACCGCGATCTGTATAAACATGGAAATATCTTCACCACGATCTGTATAAACATGGAAATATCTACACCGCTATCTGTATAAACATGGAAATATCTACACCGCCATCTGTATAAACATGGAAATATCTACAATGCCATCTGTATAAACATGGAAATATCTACACCGCGATCTGTATAAACATGGAAATAACTACACCGCGATCTGTATTAACATGGAAATATCTACACCGCTATCTGTATAAACATGGAAATATCTACACAGCTATCTCTATATACATGGAAATATCTACACCGCCATCTGTATAAACATGGAAATACCTACAAAGTCATCTGTATAAACATGGAAATATCTACAAAGCCATCTGTATAAACATGGAAATATCTACACAGCCATCTGTATATACATGGAAATATCTACACCGCTATCTGTATAAACATGGAAATAACTACACGGCTATTTGTATAAACAAGGAAATATCTACACCATGATCTGTATAAACATGGCAATATTTACACCGCTATCTGTATAAACATGGAAATTTCTACACCGTTATCTGTATAAATATGGAAATATCTACACCGCTATCTCTATATACATGGAAATATCTACACCGCCATCTGTATAAACATGGAAATACCTATACAGTCATCTGTGTAAACATGGAAATATCTACACCACCATCTGTATAAACATGGAAATATCTACAATGCCATCTGTATACACATGGAAATACCTACACGGCAATCTGTGTATAGATGGAAACATCAACACCGCCATCTGTAAAAACTTGGAAATATCTACACTGCTATCCCTATAAACATGGAAATATCTACACTGCGGTCTGTATAAACATGGAAATATCTACACCGGTATCTGTATAAACATGGAAATATCTACACCATGATCTGTATAAACATGGAAATATATACACCGCTATCTGTAAAACATGGAAGTATCTGCACCGCTATCTCTATAGACATGGAAATATCTACAAAGCCATCTGTATAAACATGGAAATATCTACACAGCCATCTGTATATACATGGAAATATCTACAACGCTATCTGTATAAACATGGTAATATCTACACCGCCATCTATATAAACATGGAAATATACACACCGCCATCTGTATAAACATGGAAATATCTACTATGCCATCTGTAGAAAGATGGAAAAATCTACACCGCAATCTGTGTAAACATGGAAATATCTACACCGATACCTGTAAAAACATGGAAATATCTACACCGCTATCTGTATAAACATGGAAATATCTACACCGTGATCTGTTTAAACATGGAAATATCTACACGGCCATCTGTGTATAGATGGAAATATCAAAACCGCCATCTGTACAAACATGGAAATATCTACACCGCTATCTCTATAAACATGGAAATGTGTGCACTGCCATCTGTAAAAACATGGAAATACCTATACAGTCATCTGTATAAACATGGAAATATCTACAATGCCATCTGTATACACATGGAAATATCTAAACAGCCATCTGTATAAATATGTAAATATCTACACCGCTATCTCTATAAACATGGAAATACCTACACCGCTATCTCTATAAACATGGAAATATCTACACCGCGATCTGTATAAACATGGAAATATCTACACCGCGATCTGTATAAACATGGAAATATCTTCACCGCGATCTGTATAAACATGGAAATATCTACACCGCTATCTGTATAAACATGGAAATATCTACACCGCCATCTGTATAAACATGGAAATATCTACAATGCCATCTGTATAAACATGGAAATATCTACACCGCGATCTGTATAAACATGGAAATATCTACACCGCGATCTGTATAAACATGGAAATATCTACACCGCTATCTGTATAAACATGGAAATATCCACAGCTATCTCTATGAACATGTAAATATCTACACCGCCATCTGTATAAACATGGAAATACCTACAAAGTCATCTGTATAAACATGGAAATATCTACAAAGCCATCTGTATAAACATGGAAATATCTACACAGCCATCTGTATATACATGGAAATATCTACACCGCTATCTGTATAAACATGGTAATATCCACACCGCCATCTATATAAACATGGAAATATCTACACCGCCATCTGTATAAACATGGAAATATCTACAATGCCATCTATAGAAAGATGGAAATATCTACACCGCAATCTGTCTAAACATGGAAATATCTACACCGATATCTGTAAAAACTTGGAAATATCTACACCGCTATCTGTATAAACATGGAAATATCTACACTGAGATCGGTATAAACATGGAAATACCTACACCGCGATCTGTATAAACATGGAAATATCTACACCGTTATCTGTATAAACATGGAAATATGTACACCGCTATCTGTATAAATATGGAAATATCTACACAGCTATCTCTATAAACATGGAAATATCTACACCGCCATCTGTATAAACATGGAAATACCTACAAAGTCATCTGTATAAACATGGAAATATCTACAAAGCCATCTGTATAAACATGGAAATATCTACACTGCCATCTGTATATACATGGAAATATCTACACCGCAATCTGTATAAACATGGAAATAACTACACCGCTATTTGTATAAACAAGGAAATATCTACACCATGATCTGTATAAACATGGCAATATTTACACCGCTATCTGTATAAACATGGAAATTTCTACACCGTTATCTGTATAAATATGGAAATATCTACACCGCTATCTCTATAAACATGGAAATATCTGCACCGCCATCTGTATAAACATGGCAATACCTATACAGTCATCTGTGTAAACATGGAAATATCTACACCACCATCTGTATAAACATGGAAATATCTACAATGCCATCTGTATACACATGGAAATATGTATACGGCAATCTGTGTATAGATGGAAACATCAACACCGCCATCTGTAAAAACTTGGAAATATCTACACTGCTATCTCTATAAACATGGAAATATCTACACTGCGGTCTGCATAAACATGGAAATATCTACACCGGTATCTGTATAAACATGGAAATATCTACACCATGATCTGTATAAACATGGAAATATATACACCGCTATCTGTATAAACATGGAAATATCTGCACCGCTATCTCTATAGACATGGAAATATCTACAAAGCCATCTGTATAAACATGGAAATACCTACAAAGTCATGTGTAGGAACATGGAAATATCTACACTGCCATCTGTATAAACCTAGAAATATCTACATGGCCCTCTGTATAAATATGGAGATATCTGCATAGGCATCTGTATAAACATGGAAATATCTACCCCGCTATCTGTATAAACATGGAAATACCTACACCGCTGTCTCTATAAACATGGAAATATGTACACCGCTATGTATATAAACATGGAAATATCTCCACTGCTGTCTGTATAAACATGGAAATATCTCCACCGTTATCTGTATAAACATGGAAATATCTACAGCGCCATCTCTATAAACATTGAAATATCTACACTGCCATCTGTAAAAACATGGAAATATCTACACAGTCATCTGAATAAACATGGAAATATCTACACCACCATCTGTATAAACATGGAAATACCTACAATACCATCTGTATATACATGGAAATATCTACACACACATCTGTATAAATATGGAAATATCTACACCTCCATCTGTATAAACATGGAAATATCTACACTGCCATCTGTATAAAGATGGAAATATCTACACCGCTATCTCTATAAATATGGAAATATCTACACCGCCATCTCTATAAACATGAAAATATCTACACTGCTATCTCCATAAAGATGGAAGTATCTACTCCGCCATGTGTATAAACACGGAAATATCTACACCACCATCTGTGTAAACATGGAAATATCTACACCGCTCTCTGTATAAACATGGAAATATCTACACCACCATCTGCATGTCCATGGAAATATCTACGCCGCCATCTGTTTAAACATGGATATATCTACACGACCATCTGTGTATAGATGGAAATATCAACACCGCCATCTGTACAAACATGGAAATATCTACACCGCTATCTCTATAAACATGGAAATATGTGCACTGCCATCTGTAAAAACATGGAAATACCTATACAGTCATCTGTATAAACATGGAAATATCTACAATGCCATCTGTATACACATGGAAATATTTACACAGCCATCTGTATAAACATGTAAATATCTACACTGCTATATCTATAAACATGGAAATATCTACACCGCCATCTCTATAAACATGAAAATATCTACACTGCCATCTCCATAAACATGGAACTAACTACTCTGCCATCTGTATAAACATGGAAACATCTACACCGCCATCTGTGTGAATAAGGAAATATCTACAATGCCATCTGTATAAAGATATAAATATCTGCACCGCGAGCTGTATAAACATGGAAATATCTACATCGCTATCTGTATAAACGTGGAAATACCAACACCGCTATCGGTATCAACATGGAAATATCTACAACGCCATCTATATAAACATGGAAATGTCTACACCGCTATGTCTATAAACATGGAAATACCTACACCGCTATCTCTGTAAACATGGAAATGTCTACACCGCTATCTGTATAAACATGGAAATATCTACCCCGCTATCTGTATAAACATGGAAATATCTACACCGCGATCTGTATAAACATGGAAATATGTACACCGCGATCTGTATAAACATGGAAATATCTTCACCACGATCTGTATAAACATGGAAATATCTACACCGCTATCTGTATAAACATGGAAATATCTACACCGCCATCTGTATAAACATGGAAATATCTACAATGCCATCTGTATAAACATGGAAATATCTACACCGCGATCTGTATAAACATGGAAATAACTACACCGCGATCTGTATTAACATGGAAATATCTACACCGCTATCTGTATAAACATGGAAATATCTACACAGCTATCTCTATATACATGGAAATATCTACACCGCCATCTGTATAAACATGGAAATACCTACAAAGTCATCTGTATAAACATGGAAATATCTACAAAGCCATCTGTATAAACATGGAAATATCTACACAGCCATCTGTATATACATGGAAATATCTACACCGCTATCTGTATAAACATGGAAATAACTACACGGCTATTTGTATAAACAAGGAAATATCTACACCATGATCTGTATAAACATGGCAATATTTACACCGCTATCTGTATAAACATGGAAATTTCTACACCGTTATCTGTATAAATATGGAAATATCTACACCGCTATCTCTATATACATGGAAATATCTACACCGTCATCTGTATAAACATGGAAATACCTATACAGTCATCTGTGTCAACATGGAAATATCTACACCACCATCTGTATAAACATGGAAATATCTACAATGCCATCTGTATACACATGGAAATACCTACACGGCAATCTGTGTATAGATGGAAACATCAACACCGCCATCTGTAAAAACTTGGAAATATCTACACTGCTATCCCTATAAACATGGAAATATCTACACTGCGGTCTGTATAAACATGGAAATATCTACACCGGTATCTGTATAAACATGGAAATATCTACACCATGATCTGTATAAACATGGAAATATATACACCGCTATCTGTAAAACATGGAAGTATCTGCACCGCTATCTCTATAGACATGGAAATATCTACAAAGCCATCTGTATAAACATGGAAATATCTACACAGCCATCTGTATATACATGGAAATATCTACAACGCTATCTGTATAAACATGGTAATATCTACACCGCCATCTATATAAACATGGAAATATACACACCGCCATCTGTATAAACATGGAAATATCTACTATGCCATCTGTAGAAAGATGGAAATATCTACACCGCAATCTGTGTAAACATGGAAATATCTACACCGATACCTGTAAAAACATGGAAATATCTACACCGCTATCTGTATAAACATGGAAATATCTACACCGTGATCTGTTTAAACATGGAAATATCTACACGGCCATCTGTGTATAGATGGAAATATCAAAACCGCCATCTGTACAAACATGGAAATATCTACACCGCTATCTCTATAAACATGGAAATGTGTGCACTGCCATCTGTAAAAACATGGAAATACCTATACAGTCATCTGTATAAACATGGAAATATCTACAATGCCATCTGTATACACATGGAAATATCTAAACAGCCATCTGTATAAATATGTAAATATCTACACCGCTATCTCTATAAACATGGAAATACCTACACCGCTATCTCTATAAACATGGAAATATCTACACCGCGATCTGTATAAACATGGAAATATCTACACCGCGATCTGTATAAACATGGAAATATCTTCACCGCGATCTGTATAAACATGGAAATATCTACACCGCTATCTGTATAAACATGGAAATATCTACACCGCCATCTGTATAAACATGGAAATATCTACAATGCCATCTGTATAAACATGGAAATATCTACACCGCGATCTGTATAAACATGGAAATATCTACACCGCGATCTGTATAAACATGGAAATATCTACACCGCTATCTGTATAAACATGGAAATATCCACAGCTATCTCTATGAACATGTAAATATCTACACCGCCATCTGTATAAACATGGAAATACCTACAAAGTCATCTGTATAAACATGGAAATATCTACAAAGCCATCTGTATAAACATGGAAATATCTACACAGCCATCTGTATATACATGGAAATATCTACACCGCTATCTGTATAAACATGGTAATATCCACACCGCCATCTATATAAACATGGAAATATCTACACCGCCATCTGTATAAACATGGAAATATCTACAATGCCATCTATAGAAAGATGGAAATATCTACACCGCAATCTGTCTAAACATGGAAATATCTAAACCGATATCTGTAAAAACTTGGAAATATCTACACCGCTATCTGTATAAACATGGAAATATCTACACTGAGATCGGTATAAACATGGAAATACCTACACCGCGATCTGTATAAACATGGAAATATCTACACCGTTATCTGTATAAACATGGAAATATGTACACCGCTATCTGTATAAATATGGAAATATCTACACAGCTATCTCTATAAACATGGAAATATCTACACCGCCATCTGTATAAACATGGAAATACCTACAAAGTCATCTGTATAAACATGGAAATATCTACAAAGCCATCTGTATAAACATGGAAATATCTACACTGCCATCTGTATATACATGGAAATATCTACACCGCAATCTGTATAAACATGGAAATAACTACACCGCTATTTGTATAAACAAGGAAATATCTACACCATGATCTGTATAAACATGGCAATATTTACACCGCTATCTGTATAAACATGGAAATTTCTACACCGTTATCTGTATAAATATGGAAATATCTACACCGCTATCTCTATAAACATGGAAATATCTGCACCGCCATCTGTATAAACATGGAAATATCTACAATGCCATCTGTATACACATGGAAATATGTACACGGCAATCTGTGTATAGATGGAAACATCAACACCGCCATCTGTAAAAACTTGGAAATATCTACACTGCTATCTCTATAAACATGGAAATATCTACACTGCGGTCTGCATAAACATGGAAATATCTACGCCGGTATCTGTATAAACATGGAAATATCTACACCATGATCTGTATAAACATGGAAATATATACACCGCTATCTGTATAAACATGGAAATATCTGCACCGCTATCTCTATAGACATGGAAATATCTACAAAGCCATCTGTATAAACATGGAAATACCTACACAGTCATGTGTAGGAACATGGAAATATCTACACTGCCATCTGTATAAACCTAGAAATATCTACACAGCCCTCTGTATAAATATGGAGATATCTGCATAGGCATCTGTATAAACATGGAAATATCTACCCCGCTATCTGTATAAACATGGAAATACCTACACCGCTGTCTCTATAAACATGGAAATATGTACACCGCTATGTATATAAACATGGAAATATCTCCACTGCTGTCTGTAGAAACATGGAAATATCTCCACCGTTATCTGTATAAACATGGAAATATCTACAGCGCCATCTCTATAAACATTGAAATATCTACACTTCCATCTGTAAAAACATGGAAATATCTACACAGTCATCTGAATAAACATGGAAATATCTACACCACCATCTGTATAAACATGGAAATACCTACAATACCATCTGTATATACATGGAAATATCTACACACACATCTGTATAAATATGGAAATATCTACACCTCCATCTGTATAAACATGGAAATATCTACACTGCCATCTGTATAAAGATGGAAATATCTACACCGCTATCTCTATAAATATGGAAATATCTACACCGCCATCTCTATAAACATGAAAATATCTACACTGCTATCTCCATAAAGATGGAAGTATCTACTCCGCCATGTGTATAAACACGGAAATATCTACACCACCATCTGTGTAAACATGGAAATATCTACACCGCTCTCTGTATAAACATGGAAATATCTACACCACCATCTGCATGTCCATGGAAATATCTACGCCGCCATCTGTTTAAACATGGATATATCTACACGACCATCTGTGTATAGATGGAAATATCAACACCGCCATCTGTACAAACATGGAAATATCTACACCGCTATCTCTATAAACATGGAAATATGTGCACTGCCATCTGTAAAAACATGGAAATACCTATACAGTCATCTGTATAAACATGGAAATATCTACAATGCCATCTGTATACACATGGAAATATTTACACAGCCATCTGTATAAACATGTAAATATCTACACTGCTATATCTATAAACATGGAAATATCTACACCGCCATCTCTATAAACATGAAAATATCTACACTGCCATCTCCATAAACATGGAACTAACTACTCTGCCATCTGTATAAACATGGAAACATCTACACCGCCATCTGTGTGAATAAGGAAATATCTACAATGCCATCTGTATAAAGATATAAATATCTGCACCGCGAGCTGTATAAACATGGAAATATCTACATCGCTATCTGTATAAACGTGGAAATACCAACACCGCTATCGGTATCAACATGGAAATATCTACAACGCCATCTATATAAACATGGAAATGTCTACACCGCTATGTCTATAAACATGGAAATATCTACACCGCTATCTGTATAAACATGGAAATATCTACACCGCCATCTGTATAAACATGGAAATATCTACAATGCCATCTGTATAAACATGGAAATATCTACACCGCGATCTGTATAAACATGGAAATAACTACACCGCGATCTGTATTAACATGGAAATATCTACACCGCTATCTGTATAAACATGGAAATATCTACACAGCTATCTCTATATACATGGAAATATCTACACCGCCATCTGTATAAACATGGAAATACCTACAAAGTCATCTGTATAAACATGGAAATATCTACAAAGCCATCTGTATAAACATGGAAATATCTACACAGCCATCTGTATATACATGGAAATATCTACACCGCTATCTGTATAAACATGGAAATAACTACACGGCTATTTGTATAAACAAGGAAATATCTACACCATGATCTGTATAAACATGGCAATATTTACACCGCTATCTGTATAAACATGGAAATTTCTACACCGTTATCTGTATAAATATGGAAATATCTACACCGCTATCTCTATATACATGGAAATATCTACACCGCCATCTGTATAAACATGGAAATACCTATACAGTCATCTGTGTCAACATGGAAATATCTACACCACCATCTGTATAAACATGGAAATATCTACAATGCCATCTGTATACACATGGAAATACCTACACGGCAATCTGTGTATAGATGGAAACATCAACACCGCCATCTGTAAAAACTTGGAAATATCTACACTGCTATCCCTATAAACATGGAAATATCTACACTGCGGTCTGTATAAACATGGAAATATCTACACCGGTATCTGTAGAAACATGGAAATATCTACACCATGATCTGTATAAACATGGAAATATATACACCGCTATCTGTAAAACATGGAAGTATCTGCACCGCTATCTCTATAGACATGGAAATATCTACAAAGCCATCTGTATAAACATGGAAATATCTACACAGCCATCTGTATATACATGGAAATATCTACAACGCTATCTGTATAAACATGGTAATATCTACACCGCCATCTATATAAACATGGAAATATACACACCGCCATCTGTATAAACATGGAAATATCTACTATGCCATCTGTAGAAAGATGGAAAAATCTACACCGCAATCTGTGTAAACATGGAAATATCTACACCGATACCTGTAAAAACATGGAAATATCTACACCGCTATCTGTATAAACATGGAAATATCTACACCGTGATCTGTTTAAACATGGAAATATCTACACGGCCATCTGTGTATAGATGGAAATATCAAAACCGCCATCTGTACAAACATGGAAATATCTACACCGCTATCTCTATAAACATGGAAATGTGTGCACTGCCATCTGTAAAAACATGGAAATACCTATACAGTCATCTGTATAAACATGGAAATATCTACAATGCCATCTGTATACACATGGAAATATCTAAACAGCCATCTGTATAAATATGTAAATATCTACACTGCTATCTCTATAAACATGGAAATACCTACACCGCTATCTCTATAAACATGGAAATATCTACACCGCGATCTGTATAAACATGGAAATATGTTCACCGCGATCTGTATAAACATGGAAATATCTACACCGCTATCTGTATAAACATGGAAATATCTACACCGCCATCTGTATAAACATGGAAATATCTACAATGCCATCTGTATAAACATGGAAATATCTACACCGCGATCTGTATAAACATGGAAATATCTACACCGCGATCTGTATAAACATGGAAATATCTACACCGCTATCTGTATAAACATGGAAATATCCACAGCTATCTCTATGAACATGTAAATATCTACACCGCCATCTGTATAAACATGGAAATACCTACAAAGTCATCTGTATAAACATGGAAATATCTACAAAGCCATCTGTATAAACATGGAAATATCTACACAGCCATCTGTATATACATGGAAATATCTACACCGCTATCTGTATAAACATGGTAATATCCACACCGCCATCTATATAAACATGGAAATATCTACACCGCCATCTGTATAAACATGGAAATATCTACAATGCCATCTATAGAAAGATGGAAATATCTACACCGCAATCTGTCTAAAGATGGAAATATCTACACCGATATCTGTAAAAACTTGGAAATATCTACACCGCTATCTGTATAAACATGGAAATATCTACACTGAGATCTGTATAAACATGGAAATACCTACACCGCGATCTGTATAAACATGGAAATATCTACACCGTTATCTGTATAAACATGGAAATATGTACACCGCTATCTGTATAAATATGGAAATATCTACACAGCTATCTCTATAAACATGGAAATATCTACACCGCCATCTGTATAAACATGGAAATACCTACAAAGTCATCTGTATAAACATGGAAATATCTACAAAGCCATCTGTATAAACATGGAAATATCTACACTGCCATCTGTATATACATGGAAATATCTACACCGCAATCTGTATAAACATGGAAATAACTACACCGCTATTTGTATAAACAAGGAAATATCTACACCATGATCTGTATAAACATGGCAATATTTACACCGCTATCTGTATAAACATGGAAATTTCTACACCGTTATCTGTATAAATATGGAAATATCTACACCGCTATCTCTATAAACATGGAAATATCTGCACCGCCATCTGTATAAACATGGCAATACCTATACAGTCATCTGTGTAAACATGGAAATATCTACACCACCATCTGTATAAACATGGAAATATCTACAATGCCATCTGTATACACATGGAAATATGTACACGGCAATCTGTGTATAGATGGAAACATCAACACCGCCAGCTGTAAAAACTTGGAAATATCTACACTGCTATCTCTATAAACATGGAAATATCTACACTGCGGTCTGTATAAACATGGAAATATCTACACCGGTATCTGTATAAACATGGAAATATCTACACCATGATCTGTATAAACATGGAAATATATACACCGCTATCTGTATAAACATGGAAATATCTGCACCGCTATCTCTATAGACATGGAAATATCTACAAAGCCATCTGTATAAACATGGAAATACCTACACAGTCATGTGTAGGAACATGGAAATATCTACACTGCCATCTGTATAAACCTAGAAATATCTACACAGCCCTCTGTATAAATATGGAGATATCTGCATAGGCATCTGTATAAACATGGAAATATCTACCCCGCTATCTGTATAAACATGGAAATACCTACACCGCTGTCTCTATAAACATGGAAATATGTACACCGCTATGTATATAAACATGGAAATATCTCCACTGCTGTCTGTATAAACATGGAAATATCTCCACCGTTATCTGTATAAACATGGAAATATCTACAGCGCCATCTCTATAAACATTGAAATATCTACACTGCCATCTGTAAAAACCTGGAAATATCTACACAGTCATCTGAATAAACATGGAAATATCTACACCACCATCTGTATAAACATGGAAATACCTACAAAACCATCTGTATATACATGGAAATATCTACACACACATCTGTATAAATATGGAAATATCTACACCTCCATCTGTATAAACATGGAAATATCTACACTGCCATCTGTATAAAGATGGAAATATCTACACCGCTATCTCTATAAATATGGAAATATCTACACCGCCATCTCTATAAACATGAAAATATCTACACTGCTATCTCCATAAAGATGGAAGTATCTACTCCGCCATGTGTATAAACACGGAAATATCTACACCACCATCTGTGTAAACATGGAAATATCTACACCGCTCTCTGTATAAACATGGAAATATCTACACCACCATCTGCATGTCCATGGAAATATCTACGCCGCCATCTGTTTAAACATGGATATATCTACACGACCATCTGTGTATAGATGGAAATATCAACACCGCCATCTGTACAAACATGGAAATATCTACACCGCTATCTCTATAAACATGGAAATATGTGCACTGCCATCTGTAAAAACATGGAAATACCTATACAGTCATCTGTATAAACATGGAAATATCTACAATGCCATCTGTATACACATGGAAATATTTACACAGCCATCTGTATAAACATGTAAATATCTACACTGCTATATCTATAAACATGGAAATATCTACACCGCCATCTCTATAAACATGAAAATATCTACAGTGCCATCTCCATAAACATGGAACTAACTACTCTGCCATCTGTATAAACATGGAAACATCTACACCGCCATCTGTGTGAGTAAGGAAATATCTACAATGCCATCTGTATAAAGATATAAATATCTGCACCGCGAGCTGTATAAACATGGAAATATCTACATCGCTATCTGTATAAACGTGGAAATACCAACACCGCTATCGGTATCAACATGGAAATATCTACAACGCCATCTATATAAACATGGAAATGTCTACACCGCTATGTCTATAAACATGGAAATATCTACACCGCTATCTGTATAAACATGGAAATATCTACACCGCCATCTGTATAAACATGGAAATATCTACAATGCCATCTGTATAAACATGGAAATATCTACACCGCGATCTGTATAAACATGGAAATAACTACACCGCGATCTGTATTAACATGGAAATATCTACACCGCTATCTGTATAAACATGGAAATATCTACACAGCTATCTCTATATACATGGAAATATCTACACCGCCATCTGTATAAACATGGAAATACCTACAAAGTCATCTGTATAAACATGGAAATATCTACAAAGCCATCTGTATAAACATGGAAATATCTACACAGCCATCTGTATATACATGGAAATATCTACACCGCTATCTGTATAAACATGGAAATAACTACACGGCTATTTGTATAAACAAGGAAATATCTACACCATGATCTGTATAAACATGGCAATATTTACACCGCTATCTGTATAAACATGGAAATATCTACACCGTTATCTGTATAAATATGGAAATATCTACACCGCTATCTCTATATACATGGAAATATCTACACCGCCATCTGTATAAACATGGAAATACCTATACAGTCATCTGTGTCAACATGGAAATATCTACACCACCATCTGTATAAACATGGAAATATCTACAATGCCATCTGTATACACATGGAAATACCTACACGGCAATCTGTGTATAGATGGAAACATCAACACCGCCATCTGTAAAAACTTGGAAATATCTACACTGCTATCCCTATAAACATGGAAATATCTACACTGCGGTCTGTATAAACATGGAAATATCTACACCGGTATCTGTAGAAACATGGAAATATCTACACCATGATCTGTATAAACATGGAAATATATACACCGCTATCTGTAAAACATGGAAGTATCTGCACCGCTATCTCTATAGACATGGAAATATCTACAAAGCCATCTGTATAAACATGGAAATATCTACACAGCCATCTGTATATACATGGAAATATCTACAACGCTATCTGTATAAACATGGTAATATCTACACCGCCATCTATATAAACATGGAAATATACACACCGCCATCTGTATAAACATGGAAATATCTACTATGCCATCTGTAGAAAGATGGAAAAATCTACACCGCAATCTGTGTAAACATGGAAATATCTACACCGATACCTGTAAAAACATGGAAATATCTACACCGCTATCTGTATAAACATGGAAATATCTACACCGTGATCTGTTTAAACATGGAAATATCTACACGGCCATCTGTGTATAGATGGAAATATCAAAACCGCCATCTGTACAAACATGGAAATATCTACACCGCTATCTCTATAAACATGGAAATGTGTGCACTGCCATCTGTAAAAACATGGAAATACCTATACAGTCATCTGTATAAACATGGAAATATCTACAATGCCATCTGTATACACATGGAAATATCTAAACAGCCATCTGTATAAATATGTAAATATCTACACCGCTATCTCTATAAACATGGAAATACCTACACCGCTATCTCTATAAACATGGAAATATCTACACCGCGATCTGTATAAACATGGAAATATCTTCACCGCGATCTGTATAAACATGGAAATATCTACACCGCTATCTGTATATACATGGAAATATCTACACCGCCATCTGTATAAACATGGAAATATCTACAATGCCATCTGTATAAACATGGAAATATCTACACCGCGATCTGTATAAACATGGAAATATCTACACCGCGATCTGTATAAACATGGAAATATCTACACCGCTATCTGTATAAACATGGAAATATCCACAGCTATCTCTATGAACATGTAAATATCTACACCGCCATCTGTATAAACATGGAAATACCTACAAAGTCATCTGTATAAACATGGAAATATCTACAAAGCCATCTGTATAAACATGGAAATATCTACACAGCCATCTGTATATACATGGAAATATCTACACCGCTATCTGTATAAACATGGTAATATCCACACCGCCATCTATATAAACATGGAAATATCTACACCGCCATCTGTATAAACATGGAAATATCTACAATGCCATCTATAGAAAGATGGAAATATCTACACCGCAATCTGTCTAAAGATGGAAATATCTACACCGATATCTGTAAAAACTTGGAAATATCTACACCGCTATCTGTATAAACATGGAAATATCTACACTGAGATCTGTATAAACATGGAAATACCTACACCGCGATCTGTATAAACATGGAAATATCTACACCGTTATCTGTATAAACATGGAAATATGTACACCGCTATCTGTATAAATATGGAAATATCTACACAGCTATCTCTATAAACATGGAAATATCTACACCGCCATCTGTATAAACATGGAAATACCTACAAAGTCATCTGTATAAACATGGAAATATCTACAAAGCCATCTGTATAAACATGGAAATATCTACACTGCCATCTGTATATACATGGAAATATCTACACCGCAATCTGTATAAACATGGAAATAACTACACCGCTATTTGTATAAACAAGGAAATATCTACACCATGATCTGTATAAGCATGGCAATATTTACACCGCTATCTGTATAAACATGGAAATTTCTACACCGTTATCTGTATAAATATGGAAATATCTACACCGCTATCTCTATAAACATGGAAATATCTGCACCGCCATCTGTATAAACATGGCAATACCTATACAGTCATCTGTGTAAACATGGAAATATCTACACCACCATCTGTATAAACATGGAAATATCTACAATGCCATCTGTATACACATGGAAATATGTACACGGCAATCTGTGTATAGATGGAAACATCAACACCGCCAGCTGTAAAAACTTGGAAATATCTACACTGCTATCTCTATAAACATGGAAATATCTACACTGCGGTCTGTATAAACATGGAAATATCTACACCGGTATCTGTATAAACATGGAAATATCTACACCATGATCTGTATAAACATGGAAATATATACACCGCTATCTGTATAAACATGGAAATATCTGCACCGCTATCTCTATAGACATGGAAATATCTACAAAGCCATCTGTATAAACATGGAAATACCTACACAGTCATGTGTAGGAACATGGAAATATCTACACTGCCATCTGTATAAACCTAGAAATATCTACACAGCCCTCTGTATAAATATGGAGATATCTGCATAGGCATCTGTATAAACATGGAAATATCTACCCCGCTATCTGTATAAACATGGAAATACCTACACCGCTGTCTCTATAAACATGGAAATATGTACACCGCTATGTATATATACATGGAAATATCTCCACTGCTGTCTGTATAAACATGGAAATATCTCCACCGTTATCTGTATAAACATGGAAATATCTACAGCGCCATCTCTATAAACATTGAAATATCTACACTGCCATCTGTAAAAACATGGAAATATCTACACAGTCATCTGAATAAACATGGAAATATCTACACCACCATCTGTATAAACATGGAAATACCTACAATACCATCTGTATATACATGGAAATATCTACACACACATCTGTATAAATATGGAAATATCTACACCTCCATCTGTATAAACATGGAAATATCTACACTGCCATCTGTATAAAGATGGAAATATCTACACCGCTATCTCTATAAATATGGAAATATCTACACCGCCATCTCTATAAACATGAAAATATCTACACTGCTATCTCCATAAAGATGGAAGTATCTACTCCGCCATGTGTATAAACACGGAAATATCTACACCACCATCTGTGTAAACATGGAAATATCTACACCGCTCTCTGTATAAACATGGAAATATCTACACCACCATCTGCATGTCCATGGAAATATCTACGCCGCCATCTGTTTAAACATGGATATATCTACACGACCATCTGTGTATAGATGGAAATATCAACACCGCCATCTGTACAAACATGGAAATATCTACACCGCTATCTCTATAAACATGGAAATATGTGCACTGCCATCTGTAAAAACATGGAAATACCTATACAGTCATCTGTATAAACATGGAAATATCTACAATGCCATCTGTATACACATGGAAATATTTACACAGCCATCTGTATAAACATGTAAATATCTACACTGCTATATCTATAAACATGGAAATATCTACACCGCCATCTCTATAAACATGAAAATATCTACACTGCCATCTCCATAAACATGGAACTAACTACTCTGCCATCTGTATAAACATGGAAACATCTACACCGCCATCTGTGTGAATAAGGAAATATCTACAATGCCATCTGTATAAAGATATAAATATCTGCACCGCGAGCTGTATAAACATGGAAATATCTACATCGCTATCTGTATAAACGTGGAAATACCAACACCGCTATCGGTATCAACATGGAAATATCTACAACGCCATCTATATAAACATGGAAATGTCTACACCGCTATGTCTATAAACATGGAAATACCTACACCGCTATCTCTATAAACATGGAAATGTCTACACCGCTATCTGTATAAACATGGAAATATCTACCCCGCTATCTGTATAAACATGGAAATATCTACACCGCGATCTGTATAAACATGGAAATATGTACACCGCGATCTGTATAAACATGGAAATATCTTCACCACGATCTGTATAAACATGGAAATATCTACACCGCTATCTGTATAAACATGGAAATATCTACACCGCCATCTGTATAAACATGGAAATATCTACAATGCCATCTGTATAAACATGGAAATATCTACACCGCGATCTGTATAAACATGGAAATAACTACACCGCGATCTGTATTAACATGGAAATATCTACACCGCTATCTGTATAAACATGGAAATATCTACACAGCTATCTCTATATACATGGAAATATCTACACCGCCATCTGTATAAACATGGAAATACCTACAAAGTCATCTGTATAAACATGGAAATATCTACAAAGCCATCTGTATAAACATGGAAATATCTACACAGCCATCTGTATATACATGGAAATATCTACACCGCTATCTGTATAAACATGGAAATAACTACACGGCTATTTGTATAAACAAGGAAATATCTACACCATGATCTGTATAAACATGGCAATATTTACACCGCTATCTGTATAAACATGGAAATTTCTACACCGTTATCTGTATAAATATGGAAATATCTACACCGCTATCTCTATATACATGGAAATATCTACACCGCCATCTGTATAAACATGGAAATACCTATACAGTCATCTGTGTAAACATGGAAATATCTACACCACCATCTGTATAAACATGGAAATATCTACAATGCCATCTGTATACACATGGAAATACCTACACGGCAATCTGTGTATAGATGGAAACATCAACACCGCCATCTGTAAAAACTTGGAAATATCTACACTGCTATCCCTATAAACATGGAAATATCTACACTGCGGTCTGTATAAACATGGAAATATCTACACCGGTATCTGTATAAACATGGAAATATCTACACCATGATCTGTATAAACATGGAAATATATACACCGCTATCTGTAAAACATGGAAGTATCTGCACCGCTATCTCTATAGACATGGAAATATCTACAAAGCCATCTGTATAAACATGGAAATATCTACACAGCCATCTGTATATACATGGAAATATCTACAACGCTATCTGTATAAACATGGTAATATCTACACCGCCATCTATATAAACATGGAAATATACACACCGCCATCTGTATAAACATGGAAATATCTACTATGCCATCTGTAGAAAGATGGAAATATCTACACCGCAATCTGTGTAAACATGGAAATATCTACACCGATACCTGTAAAAACATGGAAATATCTACACCGCTATCTGTATAAACATGGAAATATCTACACCGTGATCTGTTTAAACATGGAAATATCTACACGGCCATCTGTGTATAGATGGAAATATCAAAACCGCCATCTGTACAAACATGGAAATATCTACACCGCTATCTCTATAAACATGGAAATGTGTGCACTGCCATCTGTAAAAACATGGAAATACCTATACAGTCATCTGTATAAACATGGAAATATCTACAATGCCATCTGTATACACATGGAAATATCTAAACAGCCATCTGTATAAATATGTAAATATCTACACCGCTATCTCTATAAACATGGAAATACCTACACCGCTATCTCTATAAACATGGAAATATCTACACCGCGATCTGTATAAACATGGAAATATCTACACCGCGATCTGTATAAACATGGAAATATCTTCACCGCGATCTGTATAAACATGGAAATATCTACACCGCTATCTGTATAAACATGGAAATATCTACACCGCCATCTGTATAAACATGGAAATATCTACAATGCCATCTGTATAAACATGGAAATATCTACACCGCGATCTGTATAAACATGGAAATATCTACACCGCGATCTGTATAAACATGGAAATATCTACACCGCGATCTGTATAAACATGGAAATATCTTCACCGCGATCTGTATAAACATGGAAATATCTACACCGCGATCTGTATAAACATGGAAATATCTACACCGCGATCTGTATAAACATGGAAATATCTACACCGCTATCTGTATAAACATGGAAATATCCACAGCTATCTCTATGAACATGTAAATATCTACACCGCCATCTGTATAAACATGGAAATACCTACAAAGTCATCTGTATAAACATGGAAATATCTACAAAGCCATCTGTATAAACATGGAAATATCTACACAGCCATCTGTATATACATGGAAATATCTACACCGCTATCTGTATAAACATGGTAATATCCACACCGCCATCTATATAAACATGGAAATATCTACACCGCCATCTGTATAAACATGGAAATATCTACAATGCCATCTATAGAAAGATGGAAATATCTACACCGCAATCTGTCTAAACATGGAAATATCTACACCGATATCTGTAAAAACTTGGAAATATCTACACCGCTATCTGTATAAACATGGAAATATCTACACTGAGATCTGTATAAACATGGAAATACCTACACCGCGATCTGTATAAACATGGAAATATCTACACCGTTATCTGTATAAACATGGAAATATGTACACCGCTATCTGTATAAATATGGAAATATCTACACAGCTATCTCTATAAACATGGAAATATCTACACCGCCATCTGTATAAACATGGAAATACCTACAAAGTCATCTGTATAAACATGGAAATATCTACAAAGCCATCTGTATAAACATGGAAATATCTACACTGCCATCTGTATATACATGGAAATATCTACACCGCAATCTGTATAAACATGGAAATAACTACACCGCTATTTGTATAAACAAGGAAATATCTACACCATGATCTGTATAAACATGGCAATATTTACACCGCTATCTGTATAAACATGGAAATTTCTACACCGTTATCTGTATAAATATGGAAATATCTACACCGCTATCTCTATAAACATGGAAATATCTGCACCGCCATCTGTATAAACATGGCAATACCTATACAGTCATCTGTGTAAACATGGAAATATCTACACCACCATCTGTATAAACATGGAAATATCTACAATGCCATCTGTATACACATGGAAATATGTACACGGCAATCTGTGTATAGATGGAAACATCAACACCGCCATCTGTAAAAACTTGGAAATATCTACACTGATATCTCTATAAACATGGAAATATCTACACTGCGGTCTGTATAAACATGGAAATATCTACACCGGTATCTGTATAAACATGGAAATATCTACACCATGATCTGTATAAACATGGAAATATATACACCGCTATCTGTATAAACATGGAAATATCTGCACCGCTATCTCTATAGACATGGAAATATCTACAAAGCCATCTGTATAAACATGGAAATACCTACACAGTCATGTGTAGGAACATGGAAATATCTACACTGCCATCTGTATAAACCTAGAAATATCTACACAGCCCTCTGTATAAATATGGAGATATCTGCATAGGCATCTGTATAAACAATGAAATATCTACCCCGCTATCTGTATAAACATGGAAATACCTACACCGCTGTCTCTATAAACATGGAAATATGTACACCGCTATGTATATACACATGGAAATATCTCCACTGCTGTCTGTATAAACATGGAAATATCTCCACCGTTATCTGTATAAACATGGAAATATCTACAGCGCCATCTCTATAAACATTGAAATATCTACACTGCCATCTGTAAAAACATGGAAATATCTACACAGTCATCTGAATAAACATGGAAATATCTACACCACCATCTGTATAAACATGGAAATACCTACAATACCATCTGTATATACATGGAAATATCTACACACACATCTGTATAAATATGGAAATATCTACACCTCCATCTGTATAAACATGGAAATATCTACACTGCCATCTGTATAAAGATGGAAATATCTACACCGCTATCTCTATAAATATGGAAATATCTACACCGCCATCTCTATAAACATGAAAATATCTACACTGCTATCTCCATAAAGATGGAAGTATCTACTCCGCCATGTGTATAAACACGGAAATATCTACACCACCATCTGTGTAAACATGGAAATATCTACACCGCTCTCTGTATAAACATGGAAATATCTACACCACCATCTGCATGTCCATGGAAATATCTACGCCGCCATCTGTTTAAACATGGATATATCTACACGACCATCTGTGTATAGATGGAAATATCAACACCGCCATCTGTACAAACATGGAAATATCTACACCGCTATCTCTATAAACATGGAAATATGTGCACTGCCATCTGTAAAAACATGGAAATACCTATACAGTCATCTGTATAAACATGGAAATATCTACAATGCCATCTGTATACACATGGAAATATTTACACAGCCATCTGTATAAACATGTAAATATCTACACTGCTATATCTATAAACATGGAAATATCTACACCGCCATCTCTATAAACATGAAAATATCTACACTGCCATCTCCATAAACATGGAACTAACTACTCTGCCATCTGTATAAACATGGAAACATCTACACCGCCATCTGTGTGAATAAGGAAATATCTACAATGCCATCTGTATAAAGATATAAATATCTGCACCGCGAGCTGTATAAACATGGAAATATCTACATCGCTATCTGTATAAACGTGGAAATACCAACACCGCTATCGGTATCAACATGGAAATATCTACAACGCCATCTATATAAACATGGAAATGTCTACACCGCTATGTCTATAAACATGGAAATACCTACACCGCTATCTCTATAAACATGGAAATGTCTACACCGCTATCTGTATAAACATGGAAATATCTACCCCGCTATCTGTATAAACATGGAAATATCTACACCGCGATCTGTATAAACATGGAAATATCTACACCGCTATCTGTATAAACATGGAAATATCTACACCGCCATCTGTATAAACATGGAAATATCTACAATGCCATCTGTATAAACATGGAAATATCTACACCGCGATCTGTATAAACATGGAAATAACTACACCGCGATCTGTATTAACATGGAAATATCTACACCGCTATCTGTATAAACATGGAAATATCTACACAGCAATCTCTATATACATGGAAATATCTACACCGCCATCTGTATAAACATGGAAATACCTACAAAGTCATCTGTATAAACATGGAAATATCTACAAAGCCATCTGTATAAACATGGAAATATCTACACAGCCATCTGTATACACATGGAAATATCTACACCGCTATCTGTATAAACAAGGAAATAACTACACGGCTATTTGTATAAACAAGGAAATATCTACACCATGATCTGTATAAACATGGCAATATTTACACCGCTATCTGTATAAACATGGAAATTTCTACACCGTTATCTGTATAAATATGGAAATATCTACACCGCTATCTCTATATACATGGAAATATCTACACCGCCATCTGTATAAACATGGAAATACCTATACAGTCATCTGTGTAAACATGGAAATATCTACACCACCATCTGTATAAACATGGAAATATCTACAATGCCATCTGTATACACATGGAAATACCTACACGGCAATCTGTGTATAGATGGAAACATCAACACCGCCATCTGTAAAAACTTGGAAATATCTACACTGCTATCCCTATAAACATGGAAATATCTACACTGCGGTCTGTATAAACATGGAAATATCTACACCGGTACCTGTATAAACATGGAAATATCTACACCATGATCTGTATAAACATGGAAATATATACACCGCTATCTGTAAAACATGGAAGTATCTGCACCGCTATCTCTATAGACATGGAAATATCTACAAAGCCATCTGTATAAACATGGAAATATCTACACAGCCATCTGTATATACATGGAAATATCTACAACGCTATCTGTATAAACATGGTAATATCTACACCGCCATCTATATAAACATGGAAATATACACACCGCCATCTGTATACACATGGAAATATCTAAACAGCCATCTGTATAAATATGTAAATATCTACAGTGCTATCTCTATAAACATGGAAATATCTACACCGCCATCTCTATAAACATGAAAATATCTACACTGCCATCTCCATAAACATGGAAATAACTACTCCGCCATCTATATAAACATGGAAACATGTACACCGCCATCTGTGTGAATAAGGAAATATCTACAATGCCATCTGTATAAAGATATAAATATCTGCACCGCGAGCTGTATAAACATGGAAATATCTACATCGCTATCTGTATAAACGTGGAAATACCAACACCGCTATCGGTATAAACATGGAAATATCTACAATGCCATCTATATAAACATGGAAATATCTACACCGCTATGTCTATAAACATGGAAACACCTACACCGCTATCTCTGTAAACATGGGAATATCTACACAGCTATCTGTATAAACATGGAAATATCTACACCGTGATCTGTATAAACATGGAAATATCTTCACCACGATCTGCATAAAAATGGAAATATCTACACCGCTATCTGTATAAACGTGGAAAGATCTACACCGTCATCTGTATAAACATGGAAATATCTACAATGCCATCTGTATAAACATGGAAATATCTACACTGCGATCTGTATAAACATGGAAATATCTACACCGCGATCTGTATAAACATGGAAATATCTACACCGCTATCTGTATAAACATGGAAATATCTACACAGCTATCTCTATAAACATGGAAATATCTACACCGCCATCTGTATAAACATGGAAATACCTACAAAGTCAATCAGTACAAACATGGAAATATCTACAAAGCCTTCTGTATAAACATGGAAATATCTACACAGCCATCTGTATATACATGGAAATATCTACAACGCTATCTGTATAAACATGGTAATATCTACACCGCCATCTATATAAACATGGAAATATATACACCGCCATCTGTATAAACATGGAAATATCTACAATGCCATCTGTAGAAAGATGGAAATATCTACACCACAATCTGTGTAAACATGGAAATATCTACACCTCGATCTGTATAAACATGGAAATATCTACACCGCGATCTGTATAAACATGGAAATATCTACACCGCTATCTGTATAAACATGGAAATATCTACACCGTGATCTGTATAAACATGGAAATATCTACACCGCGATCTGTATAAACGTGGAAATATCTTCACCACGATCTCTATAAACATGGAAATATCTACCCCGCTATCTGTATAAACATGTAAATATCTACACCGCCATCTGTATAAACATGGAAATATCTACAATGCCATCTGTATAAACATGGAAATATCTACACAGCCATCTGTATAAACATGGAAATATCTACACCGCGATCTGTATAAACATGGAAATATCTACACCGCTATCTGTATAAACATTGAAATATCTACACAGCTATCTCTGTAAACATGGAAATATCTACACCGCCATCTGTATAAACATGGAAATACCTACAAAGTCATCTATATAAACATGGAAATATCTACAAAGCCATCTGTATAAACATGGAAATATCTACACAGCCATCTGTATATACATGGAAATATCTACACCGCTATCTGTATAAACATGGTAATATCTACACCGCCATCTATTTAAACATGGAAATATCTACACCGCCATCTGTATAAACATGGAAATATCTACAATGCCATCTGTAGAAAGATGAAAATATCTACACCGCAATCTGTGTAAACATGGAAATATCTTCACCGATATCTGTAAAAACATGGAAATATCTACAACGCGATCTGTATAAACATGGATATATCTACACCGCTATCTGTATAAACATGGAAATATCTACAAAGCTATCTGTATAAACATGGAAATATCTACACAGCTATCTCTATAAACATGGAAATATCTACACCGCCATCTGTATAAACATGGAAACACCTACAAAGTCACCTGTATAAACATGGAAATATCTACAAAGCCATCTGTATAAACATGGAAATATCTACACAGACATCTGTATATACATGGAAATATCTACACCGCCATCTGTATAAACATGGAAACATCTACAATGCCATCTGCAGAAAGATGGAAATATCTACACCGCAATCTGTGTAAACATGGAAATATCTACAACGATATCTGTAAAAACATGGAAATATCTACACCGCTATCTGTATAAACATGGAAATATCTACACCGCAATCTGTATAAACATGGAAATATCTACACCGCGATCTGTATAAACATGGAAATATCTACACCGCTATCTGTATAAACATGGAAATATCTACACCGCTCTCTGTATAAATATGGAAATATCTACACAGCTATCTCTATAAACATGGAAATATCAACACCGCCATCTGTATAAACATGGAAATACCTACAAAGTCATCTGTATAAACATGGAAATATCTACGCCGCTATCTGTATAAACATGGAAATATCTACACCGCTATCTGTATAAACATGTAAATATCTACACGGCCATCTGTATAAACATGGAAATATCTACATCGCTATCTGTATAAACGTGGAAATACCAACACCGCTATCGGTATAAACATGGAAATATCTACAACGCCATCTATATAAACATGGAAATGTCTACACCGCTATGTCTATAAACATGGAAATACCTACACCGCTATCTCTATAAACATGGAAATATCTACACCGCGATCTGTATAAACATGGAAATATCTACACCGCTATCTGTATAAACATGGAAATATCTACACCACGATCTGTACAAACATGGAAATATCTACACCGCTATCTGTATAAACATAGAAATACCTACACCGCTGTCTCTATAAACATGGAAATATGTACACCGCTATGTATATAAACATGGAAATATCTCCACTGCTGTCTCTATAAACATGGAAATATCTCCACCGTTATCTGTATAAACATGGAAATATCTACAGCGCCATCTCTATAAACATTGAAATATGTACACTGCCATCTGTAAAAACATGGAAATATCTACACAGTCATCTGAATAAACATGGAAATATCTACACCACCATCTGTATAAACATGGAAATACCTACAATACCATCTGCATATACATGGAAATATCTACACACACATCTGTATAAATATGGAAATATCTACACCGCCATCTGTATAAACATGGAAATATCTACACTGCCATCTGTATAAAGATGGAAATATCTACACCGCTATCTCTATAAATATGGAAATATCTACACCGCCATCTCTATAAACATGAAAATATCTACACTGCTATCTCCATAAAGATGGAAGTATCTACTCCGCCATGTGTATAAACACGGAAATATCTACACCACCATCTGTGTAAACATGGAAATATCTACAACGCCATCTATATAAACATGGAAATGTCTACACCGCTATGTCTATAAACGTGGAAATAACTACACCGCTATCTCTATAAACATGGAAATATCTACACCGCTATCTGTATAAACATGGAAATATCTACACCGCTATCTGTATAAACATGGAAATATCTACACCGCGATCTGTATAAACATGGAAATATGTACACCGCGATCTGTATAAACATGGAAATATCTTCACCACGATCTGTATAAACATGGAAATATCTACACCGCTATCTGTATAAACATGGAAATATCTACACCGCCATCTGTATAAACATGGAAATATCTACAATGCCATCTGTATAAACATGGAAATATCTACACCGCGATCTGTATAAACATGGAAATATCTACACCGCGATCTGTATAAACATGGAAATATCTACACCGCTATCTGTATAAACATGGAAATATCTACACAGCTATCTCTATATACATGGAAATATCTACACCGCCATCTGTATAAACATGGAAATACCTACAAAGTCATCTGTATAAACATGGAAATATCTACAAAGCCATCTGTATAAACATGGAAATATCTACACAGCCATCTGTATATACATGGAAATATCTACACCGCTATCTGTATAAAAATGGAAATAACTACACCGCTATTTGTATAAACAAGGAAATATCTACACCATGATCTGTATAAACATGGCAATATTCACACCGCTATCTGTATAAACGTGGAAATTTCTACACCGTTATCTGTATAAATATGGAAACATCTACACCGCTATCTCTATAAACATGGAAATATCTGCACCGCCATCTGTATAAACATGGCAATACCTATACAGTCATCTGTGTAAACATGGAAATATCTACACCACCATCTGTACAAACATGGAAATATCTACATTGCCATCTGTATACACATGGAAATACCTACACGGCAATCTGTGTATAGATGGAAACATCAACACCGCCATCTGTAAAAACTTGGAAATATCTACACTGCTATCTCTATAAACATGGAAATATCTACACTGCGGTCTGTATAAACATGGAAATATCTACACCGGTATCTGTATAAACATGGAAATATCTACACCATGATCTGTATAAACATGGAAACATATACACCGCTATCTGTATAAACATGGAAATATCTGCACCGCTATCTCTATAGACATGGAAATATCTACAAAGCCATCTGTATAAACATGGAAATTCCTACACAGTCATGTGTAGGAACATGGAAATATCTACACTGCCTTCTGTATAAACATAGAAATATCTACACAGCCCTCTGTATAAATATGGAGATATCTGCATAGGCATCTGTATAAACATGGAAATATCTGCACCGCTATCTGTATAAACATGGAAATACCTACACCGCTGTCTCTATAAACATGGAAATATGTACACCGCTATGTATATAAACATGGAAATATCTCCACTGCTGTCTGTATAAACATGGAAATATCTCCACCGTTATCTGTATAAACATGGAAATATCTACAGCGCCATCTCTATAAACATTGAAATATCTACACTGCCATCTGTAAAAACATGGAAATATCTACACAGTCATCTGAATAAACATGGAAATATCTACACCACCATCTGTATAAACATGGAAATACCTTCAATACCCTCTGTATATACATGGAAATATCTACACACACATCTGTATAAATATGGAAATACCTACACCGCCATCTGTATAAACATGGAAATATCTACCCTGCCATCTGTAGAAAGATGGAAATATCTACACCGCTATCTCTATAAATATGGAAATATCTACACTGCCATCTCTATAAACATGAAAATATCTACACTGCTATCACCATAAAGATGGAAGTATCTACTCCGCCATGTGTATAAACACGGAAATATCTACACCACCATCTGTGTAAACATGGAAATATCTACACCGCTCTCTGTATAAACATGGAAATATCTACACCACCATCTGCATGTCCATGGAAATATCTAAGTCGCCATCTGTTTAAACATGGATATATCTACACGACCATCTGTGTATAGATGGAAATATCAACACCGCCATCTGTACAAACATGGAAATATCTACACCGCTATCTCTATAAACATGGAAATGTGTGCACTGCCATCTGTAAAAACATGGAAATACCTATACAGTCACCTGTATAAACATGGAAATATCTACAATGCCATCTGTATACACATGGAAATGTCTACACAGCCATCTGTATAAACATGTAAATATCTACACCGCTATCTCTATAAACATGGAAATATCTACACCGCCATCTCTATAAACATGAAAATATCTACACTGCCGTCTCCATAAACATGGAACTAACTACTCCGCCATCTGTATAAACATGAAACATCTACACCGCCATCTGTGTGAATAAAGAAATATCTACAATGCCATCTGTATAAAGATATAAATATCTGCACCGCGAGCTGTATAAACATGGAAATATCTACATCGCTATCTGTATAAACGTGGAAATACCAACACTGCTAGCGGTATAAACATGGAAATATCTACAACGACATCTATATAAACATGGAAATGTCTACACCGCTATGTCTATAAACATGGAAATACCTACACCGCTATCTCTATAAACATGGAAATATCTACACCGCGATCTGTATAAACATTGAAATATCTACACCGCTATCTGTATAAACATGGAAATATCTACACCACGATCTGTATAAACATGGAAATATCTACACCGCTATCTGTATAAACATGGAAATATCTACACCACCATCTGTATAAACATGGAAATATCTACAATGCCATCTGTATAAACATGGAAATATCTACACCACCATCTGTATAAACATGGAAATATCTACAATGCCATCTGTATGAACATGGAAATATCTACACCGCGATCTGTATAAACATGGAAATGTCTACACCGCGATCTGTATAAACATGGAAATATCTACACCGCGATCTGTATAAACATGGAAATATCTACACAGCTATCTGTATAAATATGGAAATATCTACACAGCTATCTCTATAAACATGGAAATATCTACACCGCCATCTGTATAAACATGGAAATACCTACAAAGTCATCTGTATAAACATGGAAATATCTACAAAGCCATCTGTATAAACATGGAAATATCTACACAGCCATCAGTATATACATGGAAATATCTACACCGCTATCTGTATAAACATGGAAATAACTACACCGCTATTTGTATAAACAAGGAAATATCTACACCATGATCTGTATAAACATGGCAATATTCACACTGCTATCTGTATAAACGTGGAAATTTCTACACCGTTATCTGTATAAATATGGAAATATCTACACAGCTATCTCTATAAACATGGAAATATCTGCACCGCCATCTGTATAAACATGGCAATACCTATACAGTCATCTGTGTAAACATGGAAATATCTACACCACCATCTGTATAAACATGGAAATATCTACAATGCCATTTGTAAACACATGGAAATACCTACACGGCATTCTGTGTATAGATGGAAACATCAACACCGCCATCTGTAAAAACTTGGAAATATCTACACTGCTATCTCTATAAACATGGAAATATCTACACTGCGGTCTGTATAAACATGGAAATATCTACACCGGTATCTGTATAAACATGGAAATATCTACATCATGATCTGTATAAACATGGAAATATATACACCGCTATCTGTATAAACATGGAAATATCTGCACCGCTATCTCTATAGACAAGGAAATATCTACAAAGCCATCTGTATAAACATGGAAATACCTACACAGTCATGTGTAGGAACATGGAAATATCTACACTTCCATCTGTATAAACATAGAAATATCTACACAGCCCTCTGTATAAATATGGAGATATCTGCATAGGCATCTGTATAAACATGGAAATATCTACACCGCTATCTGTATAAACATGGAAATACCTACACCGCTGTCTCTATAAACATGGAAATATGTACACCGCTATGTATATAAACATGGAAATATCTCCACTGCTGTCTGTATAAACATGGAAATATCTCCACCGTTATCTGTATAAACATGGAAATATCTACAGCGCCATCTCTATAAACATTGAAATATCTACACTGCAATCTGTAAAAACATGGAAATATCTACACAGTCATCTGAATAAACATGGAAATATCTACACCATCATCTGTATAAACATGGAAATACCTACAATACCATCTGTGTATACATGGAAATATCTACACACACATCCGTATAAATATGGAAATATCTACACCGCCATCTGTATAAACATGGAAATATCTACACTGCCATCTGTATAAAGATGGAAATATCTACAACGCTATCTCTATAAATATGGAAATATCTACACCGCCATCTCTATAAAAATGAAAATATCTACACTGCTATCTCCATAAAGATGGAAGTATCTACTCCGCCATGTGTATAAACACGGAAATATCTACACCACCATCTGTGTAAACATGGAAATATCTACACCGCTCTCTTTATAAACATGGAAATATCTACACCGCCATCTGCATGTCCATGGAAATATCTACGCCGCCATCTGTTTAAACATGGATATATCTACACGACCATCTGTGTATAGATGGAAATATCAACACCGCCATCTGTACAAACATGGAAATATCTACACCGCTATCTCTATAAACATGGAAATGTGTGCACTGCCATCTGTAAAAACATGGAAATACCTATACAGTCATCTGTATAAACATGGAAATATCTACAATGCCATCTGTATACACCTGGAAATATTTACACAGCCATCTGTATAAACATGTAAATATCTACACTGCTATATCTATAAACATGGAAATATCTACACCGCCATCTCTATAAACATGAAAATATCTACACTGCCATCTCCATAAACATGGAACTAACTACTCTGCCATCTGTATAAACATGGAAACATCTACACCGCCATCTGTGTGAATAAGGAAATATCTACAATGCCATCTGTATAAAGATATAAATATCTGCACCGCGAGCTGTATAAACATGGAACAATCTACATCGCTATCTGTATAAACGTGGAAATACCAACACCGCTATCGGTATAAACATGGAAATATCTACAACGCCATCTATATAAACATGGAAATGTCTACACCGCTATGTCTATAAACATGGAAATACCTACACCGCTATCTCTACAAACATGGAAATATCTACACCGCTATCTGTATAAACATGGAAATATCTACACCGCTATCTGTATAAATATGGAAATATCTACACCGTGATCTGTATAAACATGGAAATATGTACACCGCGATCTGTATAAACATGGAAATATCTTCACCACGATCTGTATAAACATGGAAATATCTACACCGCTATCTGTATAAACATGGAAATATCTACACCGCCATCTGTATAAACATGGAAATATCTACAATGCCATCTGTATAAACATGGAAATATCTACACCGCGATCTGTATAAACATGGAAATATCTACACCGCGATCTGTATAAACATGGAAATATCTACACCGCTATCTGTATAAACATGGAAATATCTACACAGCTATCTCTATAAACATGGAAATATCTACACCGCCATCTGTATAAACATGGAAATACCTACAAAGTCATCTGTATAAACATGGAAATATCTACAAAGCCATCTGTATAGACATGGAAATATCTACACAGAAATCTGTATATACATGGAAATATCTACACCGCTATCTCTATAAACATTGTAATATCTACACCGCCATCTATAAAAACATGGAAATATCTACACCGCCATCTGTATAAACATGGAAATATCTACAATGCCATGTGTAGAAAGATGGAAATATCTACACCGCAATCTGTGTAAACATGGAAATATCTTCACCGATATCTGTAAGGACATGGAAATATCTTCACCGCTATCTGTATAAACATGGAAATATCTACACCGCGATCTGTATAAACATGGAAATATCTACACCGCTATCTGTATAAATATGGAAATATCTACACAGCTATCTCTATAAACATGGAAATATCTACACCGCCATCTGTATAAACATGGAAATACCTACAAAGTCATCTGTATAAACATGGAAATATCTACAAAGCCATCTGTATAAACATGGAAATATCTACACAGCCATCTGTATATACATGGAAAAATCTACACCGCAATCTGTATAAACATGGAGGTAACTACACCGCTATTTGTATAAACAAGGAAATATCTACACCATGATCTGTATAAACATGGCAATATTTACACCGCTATCTGTATAAACATGGAAATTTCTACACCGTTATCTGTATAAATATGGAAATATCTACACCGCTATCTCTATAAACATGGAAATATCTGCGCCGCCATCTGTATAAGCATGGCAATACCTATACAGACATCTGTCTAAACATGGAAATATCTACACCACCATCTGTATAAACATGGAAATATCTACAATGCCATCTGTATACACATGGAAATACCTACACGGCAATCTGTGTATAGATGGAAACATCAACACCGCCATCTGTAAAAACTTGGAAATATCTACACTGCTATCTCTATAAACATGGAAATATCTACACTGCGGTCTGTATAAACATGGAAATATCTACACCGGTATCTGTATAAACATGGAAATATCTACACCATGATCTGTATAAACATGGAAATATATACACCGCTATCTGTATAAACATGGAAATATCTGCACCGCTATCTCTATAGACATGGAAATATCTACAAAGCCATCTGTGTAAACATGGAAATTCCTACACAGTCATGTGTAGGAACATGGAAATATCTACACTGCCATCTGTATAAACATAGAAATATCTACACTGCCCTCTGTATAAATATGGAGATATCTGCATAGGCATCTGTATAAACATGGAAATATCTGCACCGCTATCTGTATAAACATGGAAATACCTACACCGCTGTCTCTATAAACATGGAAATATGTACACCGCTATGTTTATAAACATGGAAATATCTCCACTGCTGTCTGTATAAACATGGAAATATCTCCACCGTTATCTGTATAAACATGGAAATATCTACAGCGCCATCTCTATAAATATTGAAATATCTACACTGCCATCTGTAAAAACATGGAAATATCTACACAGTCATCTGAATAAACATGGAAATATCTACACCACCATCTGTATAAACATGGAAATACCTACAATACCATCTGTATATACAGGGAAATATCTACACACACATCTGTATAAATATGGAAATATCTACACCGCCATCTGTATAAACATGGAAATATCTACACTGCCATCTGTAGAAAGATGGAAATATCTACACCGCTATCTCTATAAATATGGAAATATCTACACTGCCATCTCTATAAACATGAAAATATCTACACTGCTATCTCCATAAAGATGGAAATATCTACTCCGCCATGTGTATAAACACGGAAATATCTACACCACCATCTGTGTAAACATGGAAATATCTACACCGCTCTCTGTATAAACATGGAAATATCTACACCGCCATCTGCATGTCCATGGAAATATCTACGCCGCCATCTGTTTAAACATGGATATATCTACACGACCATCTGTGTATAGTTGGAAATATCAACACCGCCATCTGTACAAACATGGAAATATCTACACCGCTATCTCTATAAACATGGAAATGTGTGCACTGCCATCTGTGAAAACATGGAAATACCTATACAGTCATCTGTATAAACATGGAAATATCTACAATGCCATCTGTATACACATGGAAATATCTACACAGCCATCTGTATAAACATCTAAATATCTACACTGCTATCTCTATAAACATGGAAATATCTACACCGCCATCTCTATAAACATGAAAATATCTACACTGCCATCTCCATAAACGTGGAACTAACTACTCCGCCATCTCTATAAACATGGAAACATCTACACCGCCACCTGTGTGAATAAGGAAATATATACAATGCCATCTGTATAAAGATATAAATATCTGCACCGCGAGCTGTATAAACATGGAAATATCTACATTGCTATCTGCATAAACGTGGAAATACCAACACCGCTATCGGTATAAACATGGAAATATCTACAACGCCATCTATATAAACATGGAAATATCTACACCGCTATGTCTATAAACATGGAAATACCTACACCGCTATCTCTATAAACATGGAAATATCTACACCGCGATCTGTATACACATGGAAATATCTACACCGCGATCTGTATAAACATGGAAATATCTACACCGCCATCTGTATAAACATGGAAATATCTACACCGCCATCTGTATAAACATGGAAATATCTACAATGCCATCTGTATAAACATGGAAATATCTACACCGCGATCTGTATAAACATGGAAATATCTACACCGCCATCTGTATAAACATGGAAATACCTACAAAGTCATCTGTATAAACATAGAAATATCTACAAAGCCATCTGTATAAACATGGAAATATCTACACAGCCATCTGTATATACATGGAAATATCTACACCGCTATCTGTATAAACATGGTAATATCTACACCGCCATCCATATAAACATGGAAATATCTACACCGCCATCTGTATAAACATGGAAATATCTACAATGCCATCTGTAGAAAGATGGAAATATCTACACCGCAATATGTGTAAACATGGAAATATCTACACCGATATCTGTAAAAACATGGAAATATCTACACCGCTATCTGTATAAGCATGGAAATATCTACACCGCGATCTGTATAAACATGGAAATATCTACACCGCGATCTGTATAAACATGGAAATATCTACACCGCTATCTGTATAAACATGGAAATATCTACAAAGCCATCTGTATATACATGGAAATATCTACACTGCGATCTCTATAAACATGGAAATATCTACACCGCGATCTGTATAAACATGGAAATATCTACACCGCTATCTGTATAAACATGGAAATATCTACACAGCCATCTGTATACACATGGAAATATCTACACCGCTATCTGTATAAACATGGTAATACCTACACCGCCATCTATATAGACATGGAAATATCTACACCGCCATCTGTATAAACATGGAAATATCTACAATGCCATCTGTAGAAAGATGGAAATATCTACACCGCAATCTGTGTAAACATGGAAATATCTACAACGCTATCTGTAAAAACATGGAAATATCTACACCGCTATCTGTATAAACATGAAAATATCTACACCGCGATCTGTATAAACATGGAAATATCTACACCGCGATCTGTATAAACATGGAAATATCTACACCGCTATCTGTATAAACATGGAAATATCTACACTGCTATCTGTATAAATATGGAAATATCTACACAGCTATCTCTATAAACATGGAAATATCTACACCGCCATCTGTATAAACATGGAAATACCTACAAAGTCATCTGTATAAACATGGAAATATCTACAAAGCCATCTGTATAAACATGGAAATATCTACACAGCCATCTGTATATACATGGAAATATCTACACCGCTATCTGTATAAACATTCAAATAACTACACCGCTATTTGTATAAACAAGGAAATATCTACACCATGATCTGTATAAACATGGCAATATTTACACCGCTATCTGTATAAACATGGAAATTTCTACACCGTTATCTGTATAAATATGGAAATATCTACACCGCTATCTCTATAAACATGGAAATACCTGCACCGCCATCTGTATAAACATGGCAATACCTATAAAGTCATCTGTGTAAACATGGAAATATCTACACCACCATCTGTATAAACATGGAAATATCTACAATGCCATCTGTATACACATGGAAATACCTTCAGGGCAATCTGTGTATAGATGGAAACATCAACACCGCCATCTGTAAAAACTTGGAAATATCTACACTGCTATCTCTATAAACATGGAAATATCTACACTGCTGTCTGTATAAACATGGAAATATCTACACCGGTATCTGTATAAACATGGAAATATCTACACCATGATCTGTATAAACATGGAAATATATACACCGCTATCTGTATAAACATGGAAATATCTGCACCGCTATCTCTATAGACATGGAAATATCTACAAAGCCATCTGTATAAACATGGAAATAACTACACAGTCATGTGTAGGAACATGGAAATATCTACACTGCCATTTGTATAAACGTAGAAATATCTAAACAGACCTCTGTATAAATATGGAGATATCTGCATAGGCATCGGTATAAACATGGAAATATCTACACCGCTATCTGTATAAACATGGAAATACCTACACCGCTGTCTCTATAGACATGGAAATATGTACACCGCTATGTATATAAACATGGAAATATCTCCACTGCTGTCTGTATAAACATGGAAATATCTCCACCGTTATCTGTATAAACATGGAAATATCTACAGCGCCATCTCTATAAACATTGAAATATCTACACTGCCTTCTGTAAAAACATGGAAATATCTACACAGTCATCTGAATAAACATGGAAATATCTACACCACCATCTGTATAAACATGGAAATACCTACAATACCATCTGTATATACATGGAAATATCTACACACACATCTGTATAAATATGGAAGTATCCACACCGCCATCTGTATAAACATGGAAATATCTACACTGCCATCTGTAGAAAGATGGAAATATCTACACCGCTATCTCTATAAATATGGAAATATCTACACCGCCATCTGTGTAAACATGGAAATATCTACACCGCTCTCTGTATAAACATGGAAATACCTACACCGCCATCTGCATGTCCATGGAAATATCTACGCCGCCATCTGTTTAAACATTGATATATCTACACGACCATCTGTGTATAGATGGAAATATCAACACCGCCATCTGTACAAACATGGAAGTATCTACACCGCTATCTCTATAAACATGGAAATGTGTGCACTGCCATCTCTAAAAACATGGAAATACCTATGCAGTCATCTGTATAAACATGGAAATATCTACAATGCCATCTGTATACACATGGAAATATCTAAACAGCCATCTGTATAAACATGTAAATATCTACACTGCTATTTCTATAAACATGGAAATATCTACACCTCCATCACTTTAAACATGAAAATATCTACACTGCCATCTCCATAAACATGGAACTAACTACTCCGCCATCTGTATAAACATGGAAACATCTACACCGCCATCTGTGTGAATAAGGAAATATCTACAATGCCATCTGTATAAAGATATAAATATCTGCACCGCGAGCTGTATAATCATGGAAATATCTACATCGCTATCTGTATAAACGTGGAAATAGCCACACCGCTATCGGTATAAACATGGAAATATCTACAACGCCATCTATATAAACATGGAAAGGTCTAAACCGCTATGTCTATAAACATGGAAATACCTACACCGCTATCTCTATAAACATGGAAATATCTACAGCGCTATCTGTATAAACATGGAAATATCTACACCGCTATCTGTATAAACATGGAAATATCTACACCGCGATCTGTATAAACATGGAAATATGTACACCGCGATCTGTATAAACATGGAAATATCTTCACCACGATCTGTATAAACATGGAAATATCTACACCGCTATCTGTATAAACATGGAAATATCTACACCGCCATCTATATAAACATGGAAATATCTACAATGCCATCTGTATATACATGGAAATATCTACACCGCGATCTGTATAAACATGGAAATATCTACACCGCCATCTATATAAACATGGAAATATCTACATCGCCATCTGTATAAACATGGAAATATCTACAATGCCATCTGTAGAAAGATGGAAATATCTACACCGCAATCTGTGTAAACATGGAAATATCTACACCGATATCTGTAAAAACATGGAAATATCTACACCGCTATCTGTATAAACATGGAAATATCTACACCGCGATCTGTATAAACATGGAAATATCTACACCGCGATCTGTATAAACATGGAAATATCTACACCGCTATCTGTATAAACATGGAAAAATCTAGACCGCTATCTGTATAAATATGGAAATATCTACACCGCCATCTGTATAAACATGGAAATACCTACAAAGTCATCTGTATAAACATGGAAATATCTACGAAGCCATCTGTATAAACATGGAAATATCTACACAGCCATCTGTATATACATGGAAATATCTACACCGCAATCTGTATAAACATGGAAATAACTACACGGCTATTTGTATAAACAAGGAAATATCTTCACCGTGATCTGTATAAACATGGAAATATTTACACCGCTATCTGTATAAACATGGAAATTTCTACACCGTTATCTGTATAAATACGGAAATATCTACACCGCTCTCTCTATAAACATGGAAATATCTACACCACCATCTGTATAAACATGGAAATACCTATACAGTCATCTGTGTAAACATGGAAATATCTACACCACCATCTGTATAAACATGGAAATATCTACAATGCCATCTGTATACACATGGAAATACCTACACGGCAATCTGTGTATAGATGGAAACATCAACACCGCCATCTGTAAAAACTTGGAAATATCTACACTGCTATCCCTATAAACATGGAAATATCTACACTGCGGTCTGTATAAACATGGAAATATCTACACCGGTATCTGTATAAACATGGAAATATCTACACCATGATCTGTATAAACATGGAAATATATACACCGCTATCTGTAAAACATGGAAATATCTGCACCGCTATCTCTATAGACATGGAAATATCTACAAAGCCATCTGTATAAACATGGAAATACCTACACAGTCATGTGTAGGAACATGGAAATATCTACACTGCCATCTGTATAAACATAGAAATATCTACACAGCCCTCTGTATAAATATGGAGATATCTGCATAGGCATCTGTATAAACATGGAAATATCTGCACCGCTATCTGTATAAACATGGAAATACCTACAGCGCTGTCTCTATAAACATGGAAATATGTACACCGCTATGTATATAAACATGGAAATATCTCCACTGCTCTCTGTATAAACATGGAAATATCTCCACCGTTATCTGTATAAACATGGAAATATCTACAGCGCCATCTGTATAAACATGGAAATATCTACACTGCCATCTGTAAAAACATGGAAATATCTACACAGTCATCTGAAAAAACATGGAAATATCTACACCACCATCTGTATAAACATGGAAATATCTACACTACCATCTGTAGAAAGATGGAAATATCTACACCGCTATCTCTATAAATATGGAAATATCTACACCGCCATCTCTATAAACATGAAAATATCTACACTGCCATCTCCATAAAGATGGAAGTATCTACTCCGCCATGTGTATAAACACGGAAATATCTACACCACCATCTGTGTAAACATGGAAATATCTACACCGCGCTCTGTATAAACATGGAAATATCTACACCGCCATCTGCATGTCCATGGAAATATCTACGCCGCCATCTGTTAGAACATGGATATATCTACTCGACCATCTGTGTATAGATGGAAATATCAACACCGCCATCTGTACAAACATGGAAATATCTACACCGCTATCTCTATAAACATGGAAATGTGTGCACTGCCATCTGTAAAAACATGGAAATACCTATACAGTCATCTGTATAAACATGGAAATATCTACAATGCCATCTGTATACACATGGAAATATCTACACAGCCATCTGTATAAACATGTAAATATCTACACTGCTATCTCTATAAACATGGAAATATCTACACCGCCATCTATATAAACATGAAAATATCTACACTGCCATCTCCATCAACATGGAACTAACTACTCCGCCATCTCTATAAACATGGAGACATCTACACCGCCACCTGTGTGAATAAGGAAATATCTACAATGCCATCGGTATAAAGATATAAATATCTGCACCGCGAGCTGTATAAACATGGAAATATCTACATCACTATCTGTATAAACGTGGAAATACCAACACGGCTATCGGTATAAACATGGAAATATCTAAAACGCCATCTATATAAACATGGAAATATCTACACCGCTATGTCTATAAACATGGAAATACCTACACCGCTATCTCTATAAACATGGAAATATCTACACCGCGATCTGTATAAACATGGAAATATCTACACCGCGATCTGTATAAACATGGAAATATCTTCACCACGATCTGTATAAACATGGAAATATCTACGCCGCTATCTGTATAAACATGGAAATATCTACACCGCCATCTGTATAAACATGGAAATATCTACAATGCCATCTGTATAAACATGGAAATATCTACACCGCGATCTGTATAAACATGGAAATATCTACACCGCGATCTGTATAAACATGGAAATATCTACACCGCTATCTGTATAAACAGGGAAATACCTACACAGCCATCTGTATATACATGGAAATATCTACACCGCGATCTGTATAAACATGGAAATATCTACACCGCGATCTGTATAAACATGGAAATATCTACACCGCTATCTGTATAAACGTGGAAATATCTACACAGCCATCTGTATATACATGGAAATATCTACACCGCTATCTGTATAAACATGGTAATATCTATACCACCATCTATATAAACATGGAAATATCTACACCGCCATCTGTATAAACATGGAAATATCTACAATGCCATCGGTAGAAAGATGGAAATATCTACACCGCAATCTGTTTAAACATGGAAATATCTACACCGATATCTGTAAAAACATGGAAATATCTACACCGCTATCTGTCTAAACATGGAAATATCTACACCGCGATCTGTATAAACATGGAAATATCTACACCGCGATCTGTATAAACATGGAAATATCTACACCGCGATCTGTATAAACATGGAAATATCTACACCGCTATCTGTATAAATATGGAAATATCTAAACAGCTATCTCTATAAACATGGAAATATCTACACCTCCATCTGTATAAACATGGAAATACCTACAAAGTCATCTGTATAAACATGGAAATTTCTACAAAGCCATCTGTATAAACATGGAAATATCTACACAGCCATCTGTATATACATGGAAATATCTACACCGCAATCTGTATAAACATGGAAATAGCTACACCGCTATTTGTATAAACAAGGAAATATCTACACCATGATCTGTATAAACATGGCAATATTTACACCGCTATCTGTATAAACATGGAAATTTCTACACCGTTATCTGTATAAATATGGAAATATCTACACCGCTATCTCTATAAACATGGAAATATCTACACCATGATCTCTATAAACATGGAAATATATACACCGCTATCTGTATAAACATGGAAATACATACACCGCTATCTGTATAAACATGGAAATATCTGCACCGCTATCTCTATAGACATGGAAATATCTACAAAGCCATCTGTATAAACATGGAAATACCTACACAGTCATGTGTAGGAACATGGAAATATCTACACTGCCATCTGTATAAACATAGAAATATCTACACAACCCTCTGTATAAATATGGAGATATCGGCATAGGCATCTGTAGAAACATGGAAATATCTGCACCGCTATCTGTATAAACATGGAAATACCTACACCACTGTCTCTATAAACATGGAAATATGTACACCGCTATGTATATAAACATGGAAATATCTCCACTGCTGTCTGTATAAACATGGAAATATCTCCACCGTTATCTGTATAAACATGGAAATATCTACAGGGCCATCTCTATAAACATTGAAATATCTACACTGCCATCTATAAAAACATGGAAATATCTACACAGTCATCTGAATAAACATGGAAATATCTACACCACCATCTGTATAAACATGGAAATACCTACAATACCATCTGTATACACATGGAAATATCTACACAGACATCTGTATAAATATGGAAATATCTACACCGCCATCTGTATAAACATGGAAATATCTACACTGCCATCTGTAGAAAGATGGAAATATCTACACCGCTATCTCTATAAATATGGAAATATCTACACCGCCGTCTCTATAAACATGAAAATATCTACAGTGCCATCTCCATAAAGATGGAAGTATCTACTCCGCCATGTGTATAAACACGGAAATATCTACACCACCATCTGTGTAAACATGGAAATATCTACACCACGCTCTGTATAAACATGGAAATATCTACACCGCCATCTGCATGTCCATGGAAATATCTACGCCGCCATCTGTTTAAACATGGATATATCTACAGGACCATCTGTGTATAGATGGAAATATCAACACCGCCATCTGTACAAACATGGAAATATCTACACCGCTATCCCTATAAACATGGAAATGTGTGCACTGCCATCTGTAAAAACATGGAAATACCTATACAGTCATCTGTATAAACATGGAAATATCTACAATGGCATCTGTATACACATGGAAATATCTACACAGCCATCTGTATAAACATGTAAATATCTACACTGCTATCTCTATAAACATGAAAATATCTACACTGCCATCTCCATCAACATGGATCTAACTACTCCGCCATCTCTATAAACATGGAAACATCTACACCGCCACCTGTGTGAATAAGGAAATCTCTACAATGCCATCTGTATAAAGATATAAATATCTGCACCGCGAGCTGTATAAACATGGAAATATCTACATCGCTATCTGTATAAACGTGGAAATACCAACACCGCTATCGGTATAAACATGGAAATATCTAAAACGCCATCTATATCAACATGGAAATATCTACACCGCTATGTCTATAAACATGGAAATACCTACACCGCTATCTCTATAAACATGGAAATATCTACACCGCGATCTGTATAAACCTGGAAATATCTACACCGCGATCTGTATAAACATGGAAATATCTTCACCACGATCTGTATAAACATGGAAATATCTACACCGCTATCTGTATAAACATGGAAGTATCTACACCGCCATCTGTATAAACATGGAAATATCTACAATGCCATCTGTATAAACATGGAAATATCTACACCGCGATCTGTATAAACATGGAAATATCTACACCCCTATCTGTATAAACATGGAAATATCTACACAGCCATCTGGATATACATGGAAATATTTACACCGCGATCTGTATAAACATGGAAATATCTACACCGCGATCTGTATAAACATGGAAATATCTACACCGCTATCTGTATAAACATGGAAATATCTACACAGCCATCTGTATATACATGGAAATATCTACACCGCTATCTGTATAAACATGGAAATATCTACACCGCGATCTGTATAAACATGGAAATATCTACACCGCGATCTGTATAAACATGGAAATATCTACACCGCGATCTGTATAAACATGGAAATATCTACACCGCTATCTGTATAAATATGGAAATATCTACACAGCTATCTCTATAAACATGGAAATATCTACACCGCCATCTGTATAAACATGGAAATACCTACAAAGTCATCTGTATAAACACGGAAATATCTACAAAACCATCTGTATAAACATGGAAATATCTACACAGCCATCTGTATATACATGGAAATATCTACACCGCAATCTGTATAAACATGGAAATAACTACACCGCTATTTGTATAAACAAGGAAATATCTACACCATGATCTGTATAAACATGGCAATATTTACACCGCTATCTGTATAAACATGGAAATTTCTACACCGTTATCTGTATAAATATGGAAATATCTACACCGCTATCTCTATAAACATGGAAATATCTGCACCGCCATCTGTATAAACATGGCAATACCTATACAGTCATCTGTGTGAACATGGAAATATCTACACCACCATCTGTATAAACATGGAAATATCTACAATGCCATCTGTATACACATGGAAATACGTTCACGGCAATCTGTGTATAGATGGAAACATCAACACCGCCATCTGTAAAAACTTGGAAATATCTACACTGCTATCTCTATAAACATGGAAATATCTACACTGCGGTCTGTATAAACATGGAAATATCTACACCGGTATCTGTATAAACATGGAAATATCTACACCATGATCTGTATAAACATGGAAATATATACACCGCTATCTGTATAAACATGGAAATATCTGCACCGCTATCTCTATAGACATGGAAATATCTACAAAGCCATCTGTATAAACATGGAAATAACTACACAGTCATGTGTAGGAACATGGAAATATCTACACTGCCATCTGTATAAACATAGAAATATCTACACAGCCCTCTGTATAAATATGGAGATATCTGCATAGGCATCTGAATAAACATGGAAATATCTGCACCGCTATCTGTATAAACATGGAAATGCCTACACCGCTGTCTCTATAAACATGGAAATATGTACACCGCTATGTATATAAACATGGAAATATCTCCACTGCTGTCTGTATAAACATGGAAATATCTCCACCGTTATCTGTATAAACATGGAAATATCTACAGCGCCATCTCTATAAACATTGAAATATCTACACTGCAATCTGTAAAAACATGGAAATATCTACACAGTCATCTGAATAAACATGGAAATATCTACACCACCATCTGTATAAACATGGAAATACCTACAATACCATCTGTATACACATGGAAATATCTACACAGACATCTGTATAAATATAGAAATATCTACACCGCCATCTGTATAAACATGGAAATATCTATACTGCCATCTGTAGAAAGATGGAAATATCTACACCGCTATCTCTATAAATATGGAAATATCTACACCGCCATCTCTATAAACATGAAATTATCTACACTGCCATCTCCATAAAGATGGAAGTATCTACTCCGCCATGTGTATAAACACGGAAATATCTACACCACCATCTGTGTAAACATGGAAATATCTACACCGCGCTCTGTATAAACATGGAAATATCTACACCGCCATCTGCATGTCCATGGAAATATCTACGCCGCCATCTGTTAGAACATGGATATATCTACACGACCATCTGTGTATAGATGGAAATATCAACACCGCCATCTGTACAAACATGGAAATATCTACACCGCTATCTCTATAAACATGGAAATGTGTGCACTGCCATCTGTAAAAACATGGAAATACCTATACAGTCATCTGTATAAACATGGAAATATCTACAATGCCATCTGTATACACATGGAAATATCTACACAGCCATCTGTATAAACATGTAAATATCTACACTGCTATCTCTATAAACATGGAAATATCTACACCGCCATCTCTATAAACATGAAAATATCTACACTGCCATCTCCATCAACATGGAACTAACTACTCTGCCATCTCTATAAACATGGAAACATCTACACCGCCACCTGTGTGAATAAGGAAATATCTACAATGCCATCTGTATAAAGATATAAATATCTGCACCGCGAGCTGTATAAACATGGAAATATCTACATCGCTATCTGTATAAACGTGGAAATACCAACACCGCTATCGGTATAAACATGGAAATATCTAAAACGCCGTCTATATAAACATGGAAATATCTACACCGCTATGTCTATAAACATGGAAATACCTACACCGCTATCTCTAAAACATGGAAATATCTACACAGCTATCTGTATAAACATGGAAATATCTACACCGCGATCTATATAAACATGGAAATATCTTCACCGCGATCTGTATAAACATGGAAATATGTACACCGCGATCTGTATAAACATGGAAATATCTTCACCACGATCTGTATAAACATGGAAATATCTACACCGCTATCTGTATAAACATGGAAATATCTACACCGCCATCTGTATAAACATGGAAATATCTACAATGCCATCTGTATAAACATGGAAATATCTACACCGCGATCTGTATAAACATGGAAATATCTACACCGCGATCTGTATAAACATGGAAATATCTACACCGCGATCTGTATAAACATGGAAATATCTACACAGCTATCTCTATAAACATGGAAATATCTACACCGCCATCTGTATAAACATGGAAATACCTACAAAGTCATCTGTATAAACATGGAAATATCTACAAAGCCATCTGTATAAACATGGAAATATCTACACAGCCATCTGTATATACATGGAAATATCAACACCGCTATCTGTATAAACATGGTAATATCTACACCGCCATCTATATAAACATGGAAATATCTACACCGCCATCTGTATAATCATGGAAATATCTACAATGCCATCTGTAGAAAGATGGAAATATCTACACCGCAATCTGTGTAAACATGGAAATAACTACACCGATATCTGTAAAAACATGGAAATATCTACACCGCTATCTGTATAAACATGGAAATATCTACACTGCGATCTGTATAAACATGGAAATATCTACACCGCGATCTGTATAAACATGGAAATACCTACACCGCTATCTGTATAAACATGGAAATATCTACACCGCTATCTGTATAAATATGGAAATATCTACACAGCTATCTCTATAAACATGGAAATATCTACACCGCCATCTGAATAAACATGGAAATACCTATAAAGTCATCTGTATGAACATAGAAATATCTACAAAGCCATCTGTATAAACATGGAAATATCTACACAGCCATCTGTGCATACATGGAAATATCTACACCGCAATCTGTATAAACATGGAAATAACTACACCGCTATTTGTATAAACAAGGAAATATCTACACCATGATCTGTATAAACATGGCAATATTTACACCGCTATCTGTATAAACATGGAAATTTCTGCACCGTTATCTGTATAAATATGGAAATATCTACACCGCTATCTCTATATACATGGAAATATCTACACCGCCATCTGTATAAACATGGAAATACCTATGCAGTCATCTGTGTAAACATGGAAATATCTACACCACCATCTGTATAAACATGGAAATATCTACAATGCCATCTGTATACACATGGAAATACCTACACGGCAATCTGTGTATAGATGGAAACATCAACACCGCCATCTGTAAAAACTTGGAAATATCTACACTGCTATCCCTATAAACATGGAAATATCTACACTGCGGTCTGTATAAACATGGAAATATCTACACCGGTATCTGTATAAACATGGAAATATCTACACCATGATCTCTATAAACATGGAAATATATACACCGCTATCTGTAAAACATGGAAGTATCTGCACCGCTATCTCTATAGACATGGAAATATCTACAAAGCCATCTGTATAAACATGGAAATACCTACACAGTCATGTGTACGAACATGGAAATATCTACACTGCCATCTGTATAAACATAGAAATATCTACACAGCCCTCTGTATAAATATGGAGATATCTGCATAGGCATCTGTATAAACATGGAAATATCTGCACCGCTATCTGTATAAACATGGAAATACCTACACCGCTGTCTCTATAAACATGGAAATATGTACACCGCTATGTATATAAACATGGAAATATCTTCACTGCTGTCTGTATAAACATGGAAATATCTCCACCGTTATCTGTATAAACATGGAAATATCTACAGTGCCATCTCTATAAACATTGAAATATCTACACTGCCATCTGTAAAAACATGGAAATATCTACACAGTCATCTGAATAAACATGGAAATATCTACACCACCATCTGTATAAACATGGAAATACCTACAATACCTTCTGTATACACATGGAAATATCTACAGAGACATCTGTATAAATATGGAAATAACTACACCGCCATATGTATAAACATGGAAATATCTACACTGCCATCTGTAGAAAGATGGAAATATCTACACCGCTATCTCTATAAATATGGAAATATCTACACCGCCATCTCTATAAACATGAAAATATCTACACTGCCATCTCCATAAAGATGGAAGTATCTACTCCGCCATGTGTATAAACACGGAAATATCTACACCACCATCTGTGTAAACATGGAAATATCTACACCGCTCTCTGTATAAACATGGAAATATCTACACCGCCATCTGCATGTCCATGGAAATATCTACGCCGCCATCTGTTTAAACATGGATATATCTACACGACCATCTGTGTATAGATGGAAATATAAACACCGCCATCTGTACAAACATGGAAATATCTACACCACTATCTCTATAAACATGGAAATGTGTGCACTGCCATCTGTAAAAACATGGAAATACCTATACAGTCATCTGGATAAACATGGAAATATCTACAATGCCATCAGTATACACATGGAAATATCTACACAGCCATCTGTATAAACATGTAAATATCTACACTGCTATCTCTATAAACATGGAAATATCTACACCCCCATCTCTATAAACATGAAAATATCTACACTGCCATCTCCCTAAACATGGAACTAACTGCTCCGCCATCTCTATAAATATGGAAACATCTACACGGCCACCTGTGTGAATAAGGAAATATATACAATGCCATCTGTATAAAGATATAAGTATCTGCACCGCGAGCTGTATAAACATGGAAATATCTACAACGCTATCTGTATAAACGTGGAAATACCAACACCGCTATCGGTATAAACATGGAAATATCTAAAACGCCATCTATATAAACATGGAAATATCTACACCGCTATGTCTATAAACATGGAAATACCTACACCGCTATCTCTATAAACATGGAAATATCTACACCGCGATCTGTATAAACATGGAAATATCTACACCGCGATCTGTATAAACATGGAAATATCTTCACCACGATCTGTATAAACACGGAAATATCTACACCGCTATCTGTATAAACATGGAAATATCTACACCGCCATCTGTATAAACATGGAAATATCTACAATGCCATCTGTATAAACATGGAAATATCTACACCGCGATCTGTATAAACATGGAAATATCTACACCGCGATCTGTATAAACATGGAAATATCTACACCGCTATCTGTATAAACATGGAAATATCTACACAGCTATCTCTATAAACATGGAAATATCTACACCGCCATCTGTATAAACATGGAAATACCTACAAAGTCATCTGTATAAACATGGAAATATCTACAAAGCCATCTGTATAAACATGGAAATATCTACACAGCCATCTGTATATACATGGAAATATCAACACCGCTATCTGTATAAACATGGTAATATCTACACCGCCGTCTATATAAACATGGAAATATCTACACCGCCATCTGTATAATCATGGAAATATCTACAATGCCATCTGTAGAAAGATGGAAATATCTACACCGCAATCTGTGTAAACATGGAAATAACTACACCGATATCTGTAAAAACATGGAAATATCTACACCGCTATCTGTATAAACATGGAAATATCTACACTGCGATCTGTATAAACATGGAAATATCTACACCGCGATCTGTATAAACATGGAAATACCTACACCGCTATCTGTATAAACATGGAAATATCTACACCGCTATCTGTATAAATATGGAAATATCTACACAGCTATCTCTATAAACATGGAAATATCTACACCGCCATCTGAATAAACATGGAAATACCTACAAAGTCATCTGTATGAACATAGAAATATCTACAAAGCCATCTGTATAAACATGGAAATATCTACACAGCCATCTGTGCATACATGGAAATATCTACACCGCAATCTGTATAAACATGGAAATAACTACACCGCTATTTGTATAAACAAGGAAATATCTACACCATGATCTGTATAAACATGGCAATATTTACACCGCTATCTGTATAAACATGGAAATTTCTACACCGTTATCTGTATAAATATGGAAATATCTACACCGCTATCTCTATAAACATGGAAATATCTGCACCGCCATCTGTATAAACATGGCAATACCTATACAGTCATCTGTGTAAACATGGAAATATCTACACCACCATCTGTATAAACATGGAAATATCTACAATGCCATCTGTATACACATGGAAATACGTACACGGCAATCTGTGTATAGATGGAAACATCAACACCGCCATCTGTAAAAACTTGGAAATATCTACACTGCTATCTCTATAAACATGGAAATATCTACACTGCGGTCTGTATAAACATGGAAATATCTACACCGGTATCTGTATAAACATGGAAATATCTACACCATGATCTGTATAAACATGGAAATATATACACCGCTATCTGTATAAACATGGAAATATCTGCACCGCTATCTCTATAGACATGGAAATATCTACAAAGCCATCTGTATAAAATGGAAATACCTACACAGTCATGTGTAGCAACATGGAAATATCTACACTGCCATCTGTATAAACATAGAAATATCTTCACAGCCCTCTGTATAAATATGGAGATATCTGCATAGGCATGTGTATAAACATGGAAATATCTGCACCGCTATCTGTATAAACATGGAAATACCTACACCGCTGTCTCTATAAACATGGAAATATGTACACCGCTATGTAAATAAACATGGAAATATCTCGACTGCTGTCTGTATAAACATGGAAATATCTCCACCGTTATCTGTATAAACATGGAAATATCTACAGCGCCATCTCTATAAACACTGAAATACCTACACTGCCATCTGTAAAAACATGGAAATATCTACACAGTCATCCGAATAAACATGGAAATATCTACACCACCATCTGTATAAACATGGAAATACCTACAATACCATCTGTATATACATGGAAATATCTACACAGCCATCTGTATAAACATGTAAATATCTACACTGCTATCTCTATAAATATGGAAATATCTACAACGCCATCTCTATAAACATGAAAATATCTACACTGCTATCTCCATAAAGATGGAAGTATCTACTCCGCCATGTGTATAAACACGGAAATATCTACACCACCATCTGTGTAAACATGGAAATATCTACACCGCTGTCTGTATAAACATGGACATATCTACACCGCCATCTGCATGTCCATGGAAATGTCTACGCCGCCATCTGTTTAAACATGGATATATCTACACGACCATCTGTGTATAGATGGAAATATCAACACCGCCATCTGTACAAACATGGAAATATCTACACCGCTATCTCTATAAACATGGAAATGTGTGCACTGCCATCTGTAAAAACATGGAAATACCTATACAGTCATCTGTATAAACATGGAAATATCTACAATGCCATCTGTATACACATGGAAATATCTACACAGCCATCTGTATAAACATGTAAATATCTACACTGCTATCTCTATAAACATGGAAATATCTACACCGCCATCTCTATAAACACGAAAATATCTACACTGCCATCTCCATAAACATGGATCTAACTACTCCGCCATCTGTATAAACATGGAAACATCTACACCGCCATCTGTGTGAATAAGGAAATATCTACAATGCCATCTGTATAAAGATATAAATATCTGCACCGCGAGCTGTATAAACATGGAAATATCTACATCGCTATCTGTATAAACGTGGAAATACCAACACCGCTATCGGTATAAACATGGAAATATCTACAACGCCATCTATATAAACATGGAAATGTCTACACCGCTATGTCTATAAACATGGAAATACCTACACCGCTATCTCTATAAACATGGAAATATCTACACCGCTATCTGTATAAACATGGAAATATCTACACCGCTATCTGTATAAACATGGAAATATCTACACCGCGATCTGTATAAACATGGAAATATCTACACTGCGATCTGTATAAACATGGAAATAACTTCACCACGATCTGTATAAACATGGAAATGTCTACGCGCTATCTGTATAAACATGGAAATATCTACACCGCCATCTGTATAAAAATGGAAATATCTACAATGCCATCTGTATAAACATGGAAATATCTACACAGCCATCTGTATAAACATGGAAATATCTACACCGCGATCTGTATAAACATGGAAATATCTACACCGCTATCTGTATAAACATGGAAATATCTACACAGCTATCTCTGTAAACATGGAAATATCTACACCGCCATCTGTATAAACATGGAAATACCTACAAAGTCATCTGTATAAACATGGAAATATCTACAAAGCCATCTGTATAAACATGGAAATATCTACACAGCCATCTGTATATACATGGAAATATCTCCACCGTTATCTGTATAAACATGGAAATATCTACAGCGCCATCTCTATAAACATTGAAATATCTACACTGCCATCTGTAAAAACATGGAAATATCTACACAGTCATCTGAATAAACATGGAAATATCTACACCACCATCTGTATAAACATGGAAATACCTACAATACCATCTGTATACACATGGAAATATCTACACAGACCTCTGTATAACTATGGAAATATCTACACCGCCATCTGTATAAACATGGAAATATCTACACTGCCATCTGTAGAAAGATGGAAATATCTACACCGCTATCTCTATAAATATGGAAATATCTACACCACCATCTCTATAAACATGAAAATATCTACACTGCCATCTCCATAAAGATGG